>NC_139941.1:43601840-43636840 GCF_963454915.1 Gymnoscopelus microlampas
ACACGCCATAAATTGAGATTTTTTATCCATTCCAGAAATAGTTAATCAGAACCAAATATATTTTTTACCAAAAAAACTTTAACTGGTTAAACAGCACAGCAGATGCTATGTGTGTCTGCCTGCCTGTCACTCTGTCTGTTTCTCTCTCTTTCTCTCTTTCTGCCTATCTGTCCATCTTATCCCTCTCTTTTTAGTCGGTCTGCCTGCCTGTCTGTCTGTCTGTCTCTATCAGCTTGCTACTTTCACTGTTTCTGTTCCCATGCGCCACACAGTACACGCCGTGGTGACAGAAGTCAAGACAACAAATTCCTCAAAATGTGTCTCCTCCAACGCCTCCTCCACCCCTTCTCTCCAACCCACAGCCAGCCAGCCAGCCAGCCAGCCTGCTGGCTGCAGTACCGTTCCAAAAACTTGGTCTCATCCCAACAAAGCCCCCCTCTCTACAAAACATCCCCTGTCCCACCCACGTCCCTCATATGTCTCCGGGCAACGGGAATGGCTGGTCTCCAATCAGCAGTGTGTGTCACAAAGCTTAAGAGACCCGTAAGTCTCCACCGAGGCGCCTTGCTTCGTTCCCTGCGTGGTGATTTGTACCCATAAGGAAATGTGTCAGTAATAGGTACACCTTCATGAATATGGACCGATGTGGGATTTCTTTGTACTGTCTCTACACAGTGACTTCAGTCAAGTACCTTCTCTCTTAGGAGATGACATACTCGACCGTCAGAAGCTAGGGTTTTTAGTTGCATGGAGAGAAAGAAGAGAGAGAGAAAGAAAGAGAGAGAGAGAGAAAAAAGAGAAACATATATCGTCTAGACATCAAAGGAATGACGCAAATGTTGTGAAAGGCCTTTCTTTGGTAAGTCTTGTGAACTCGCTGTCAGGCGGTAGCGGGGTAAAATATGAATCTTAAACGTTTGGGATTTTTAGATTCGAGCTAAGTATTGCACATGATTTCTATCGTTCGCAACCCCAGCTTCTATATTTGGCTTCTGTGTGGTTGAAAGGGAAAAAAAAACTCAAACAATGAAGTCTGTGGGAGGTATGATTACCAGCTTTATTATAATACGCAAGAAATTGATTTCTCGGGGGTAATTTAGAACCGTAATAAGGTAATGTGGTGAACATTTATGGGGTTGTTTATCTCAAGTAACAAGCAAAACCGTGCGTTAGATAAGCACAAATAACCAGAGAATCTAAGACTAGTTAAGTATTTTATTCACAACTTCTTCTTTCCTGTTCTCACCCTCTGTCTAGTTAATACGGTTCAAGCTAGAAGGTGTGTTTTTCAGCTTGTCTGACAGGAAACAGGGAGGACCATAATCAGGCAACACATGATGAATGAACCCACATGAGCATAATGGTCAAATAATCAGCTTTAGGAATTTGGCCAATGAATCAAAACTGCATCCTCTGCACCGAAGGGATCCCTGGAATGAGTTTCACTTTTTCTTTCTTTCTCTTTTTTGGAGAGGACGGACCAGGAAGGAACTATTCACCATTTGCCGTTTGGAACTTCCTTTTTAATTTTCTGTGCGACCCCCACCATCAGTTGTCTTGCCAAAAGCATCAACTGGACGAATACGGAATTTCCTAAAACAGACTAAATGTAGATTTATTTATATATGATTGAATGAAATGACACGAAAGGAGGAATCTTGACTGGATGAACTTACACTGAATGTACATGTGTTTTACAGTTTGCATCGCTGTTGTTTGTACCCGTTTGTTCTCATGCTGTTTTGTGTGGTCAGCACTGTGATGCGGATGCCACAGCTGATCATCATTGCCATCGTACCTTAGCGTAACTTGCTTTGCCAAGCAGAAAGAAAGAAAGAAAGAAAGAAAGAAAGAAAGAAAGAAAGAAAGAAAGAAAGAAAGAAAGAAAGAAAGAAAGAAAGAATTTCAACATCTGCTCTGCAGCTGTGAGTATTTCTGTGCGGGACGCCAAGAGAAAAAGGAATTAAACATCGTGAGGTGGAGGAAAGGCTCACAGAAGGGCTGGAAGGAAAGAGAAAAAGAAACTTAGAATCCAAATTGACGGAATGACGGAAAAACAGAAAGACAAATACGATGGTGTCACGCGGCACAGAAAGCCAATCTACAAGCTCAAGAAGCGCCGCGTTGTGAGCATGTACATCTGCTATTTTCACTAGTTTTGAACATTTTTGAAAACTTTTGAAAGATTTTGCCTATAATGACATGCCCAAAACAATACATAATCATATTCAGGTGTCAACTTTACCATGCAAACCGTGGCCAGCAGAGTGTGTTACCAAGAAATAGGATACAACTACTACTACAGTACTTGTGTGACTATTCTTCCTGGGGTCAAACAGTACAAGTAAAAAAATTACAGTGCAATTAAAAAATATAATTGACAAGCAAAAATAAAATAACAATTAAAGAACCAATACAATTCCCATGGTGGACTATGCATGGCAGGGGCGTCCTCCTTCCCTGAGCCAGGCCTAAACCTGACCACATACCAACAATACATCATCAGACGGCGTCATACGTCATGAATACATCCCAACATCAAAAGTGGCAATTGAAACAATTAGGCTGTCAACGACACATTTAAAAAAAATCAACTCCCCCCGCACAATGAAGATTATTGTCTTCCTCACTTGATAGCAGTTTCTCGACTGTTTTAACAAGGCTGTGAAAACGGGGCCACACACTGAGCAGCAGCAGCATTGTGGCAGTCAGAAGAAGCAGAGCATGGGGGGAGCACCGCCCCACCCCACCCCGCACCGCACCGAGCCCGGTCCGGCCCTGCGCCTTCCTTGGCCCACACAGCCGTCAGTCCTACAACAGGCCCCCCGACAGTAATCAGGAGAAGTAGTCAGTGCTGAGGAAGTGTCAACAGTAACAAACCCAACACTTCGTTTAGGCCAGATTAAACTGATAGCTCATTGCCAGTGACATAATTTAGATGAATGGTGGGTGCAATTCATCAGATGAGTATGGCTTGTGGTGTGCGAGAGAGTGTGTTGTGTTGTGTGAGCGCGAGTGTGAGTGTGAGTGCGGAGGGAGGGAGGGGGGGTTGTGGGGGGGGTGGGCGACCCCTCTATGTGCCGGGCTGCCAGCAGGGATCCCATTACCCTACACCTGTTAACAACACCAATCCCCTTGTATAAACAGTAAAGTGATCCCTTTATCGGAGGCAAGGGGGAAAGGAAAGAGACAGAGCAAGAAAGAGAGAGTGAAAGTAAGAGAGAGAGACACAGAGAGAGAGAGAGAGAGAGAAAGAGAGAGGTGAGGGGGAATAGAGGTGAGAGACGTATACGGAGCCTGAGACGAGAGAGATGGAGCAGGAGGAATGAAGACATATTTTCTTGCTTGGATTTAGAGAGACTAGAACCTCGGGACATGATGGATGAACTCGGGGTCTGGAGAGACAAGTCATGGACAGATGGCTGAGATACACACTGGTGGTGGTGGGAGCACAGCACAACACACACACACACACACACACACACACACACACACACACACACACACACACACACACACACACACACACACACACACACACACACACACACACACACACACACACACACACACACACACACACACACACACACACAGAGAGAGAGCCTTGTTGACTAAAGCAAGAGGGACATCTAGTGGTGGAGGAGAGTGTGAGTTTATTAAGGGAGACTCAGTGGATGCATGGCAGGGAGGAGAATTCTATTCCGTACATTTGCTGGGTCTCCTATCGACTACTTCAACCCTGGTGTCCCTATTTTGGGCATGTCATCATACACCCCCCCCCCCCCAAAAAGAAGGGAAAATAGCTAAAATAGCAGATCTACAAGCTCATATACAGTAGGCTATTTTCACAGTGTTTATGCGACACCATTGTATGAGTAGATTGTAATATAGAATAAGGCTTAAGTCGGTAAGGCATTTTAAACACTGCGATGCAATTTAAGGACTTTGGTGACATTTAACCACACAATCATTTAGCTCACTAATAGCCTGCTATAAAACAAATGCTATTGCTTCTATATGAAGCGAAAAATGTGTTTGAACAGCTATAGCTTGATTGTGTGAATGTGTGTCTCATCAATTCAAAATACACCAGTCTAAAGTGTTTTACCAATCAATATACATACACTCAAATATTCAGTGTTCAAACTGTCAGGTTTGTAAATGTCAGTCTCGGAAAACCTAAAGATGACTCATGGTTCTTTGTCTGAAGGATTCATGTCATGTAACCTAACTCTTTCTCCCCAAGCTTTATCATACACGTTCAGTTAATTTTCTTTGACAAATGCCACCTTTCCTCTGTGAGATATGTTATAGTCTATATACCCTAACCCTGCCATGTGACAGAAATCATTGCTGTTGGAAGGAAGGGTACAGTCAGTGTAGAAGTTTATATGTCTCCCCCTTGGCTGAACCAGAACGTGTGACTGGCTCTCCACTGCAATGTGTTAACACTTATAATTAGAGGAAGCCAAATATGTGATTGCTCTAACGTGGGCTTCATTTGCACACACTAAACTTTTTGGACTTAGTCCTGAGTTTTCAATGAAAGGCACAGAGAGAATTCATTAAAATAAAATACAAAATACATTTAAAAAAAACGTACTTTAGGAGGGATTTAGGGGCGTTCGTGACACGTTTATGGCTGAACAATCAATTTCACAGCCGTTTGCTGTAAAAGGTCACATCTTCAGCTATCTTGTGTGAATTTGAAAAGCCTTCAAACAACAAAAACATTCATCCATTATGTTTTAGCAGCAGAGTTGCTTCCATACAGTATGTCTCGTATCTGTGCATAAACCCTTGTGTTTTACTCAACTTACAACAACCATTAATCATATTGTCATTCAGAAGGGAAGGGAACTGACAGAGGAAATAGTGGATAAAGTAGAGGACTTATCGGCCATTGAAGGGCGGATTTGATTAAGGGGTGTTTGGACGAGTTAAAAAGGAAGGGAGAGCTATTTGGTGAAATGCATCCAGTCTGTAAGTGTCCGTAAACAATGACAATTAACAGGCAATTGTCTTGTTTTAACTCAACAAAAATACTTATCCGGACAGAGATGATTGTTCTGTTGATGTCACCTACTGCAATCCAGTGTTAATTTAGCACTTAGACTTATATTAACACTTTTATTTTTTTTAGCTGTGTACCAAATTGTGAGTGTTCTTCCAGCTGTCTAGTTTAGTCTAGTATCTGAATGTATGCAATGTAATGTCAATATATTACACTAATGTGTATATGATCAAGTAGCGCTGTGTTAAGTGCTACTGTAATTGCTTTATTTTGTTTGGCCACTACAGCACATGCTAAGGCAAATTTCTTATACAGTATAACGCTCCATATTTGGAATTAAAGTACATTGTTTTTCTGATTCCTAGTCAAAAATGGTGAGCAGACATGTAACTCAGCGTTTAGTGATAATCAGAGACAGAAAAACTAACAAATAGCAGTTTTGTGCTAAATGTCAACAGTCGTATATAGTCACATAACAGGAGACTGGCAACAATTTTGGAGGAAACAAGCCCTACTGTTTTATCAGATGTTTACATTACTTTTCACTATTGTTTTGTCAAAAAAAAAACTGGCCACTTGCTAAAGTATTTCTGCATGTGATGTGACGGTTGGATCGAAGTGAAGAGAAGGGAAGTGTACAGACAAGGCTGAAATCCGAGGTGCGGACAGACTGTCCACAGCTGGCTCTGTTTGTGTGTGTCTATGTCTTTCTATAATGCCCAACTCACTCACTTGTAGAAGGCATATCAATTTCATATTTTCAATAGTCCCTACTTTTGTTTTCAAATAGTTTGCAATAACACAAAACCTTATTGAGATCATGTTACACAAGCCTATTGTTTCATGCATACAGAAATAGTAATGGATATGGCCCGAATACCAGCACTCTGCATGGCAAAAGGAAATTGTACCAGACACTTTGTGAGAAAAAAAAAGAAAAGTTAAACACCGCACCAAACTATAAATTGACAATTATTTTTTGGGGGGGACTTCTTTTTTAAAACATATGATGAAACCGTTAGTAACACATGGCCTGGCATATCCAGTGTTACAATATTTTTTTCAAACCCTACATAAAATGTTTGACAATGGATTCTGCAGGTGAGGGACTAACATTTGGTGAGGTGGAATATTTTTACATGGCACAGTCAGAAATAAATATTTAAAAAGAAACATGGAGGAATGAGTAGCTCTGCCACCTGTACGGCTCATAAAATGTTAATAGGTGTTGATTGTCATGAATGTGAATGGAAAATGTCCTGAGCCTTGCTCTATTTCTCATTTAAGCCTCTTCTCAAGATAATGTTACTAAAACTACATGACTACTGTGTATGATCTACACAGGAAAATCCTGCGTTAATTGAGCCCAGGTCCATTTCTACACTCTTAGAGTTAAATCAACACAGCATACACACATTACTGTAGCATGTTGAGCAGAATATAAGAGACAAATATTGGTAAAGGGCCTCGTCCATACAATTTGCTAAATTGGACATTGTATGGAAGTTGTTATGGTACTTTCAAAATAGAGCAGCATGCAATTTGACATAATGTATGAATTTTTGTTCTGTTTATTTTGGGCATTTTATAGAATGCTATGGCCGACAATTGGCTCTGGTGGGCCTAATCTGGCCCGTGGGCCGCCTATTGGGGATCCCTGACATACGCTATACAACATGTTATCAAGTGTGTTACAGTATAGCAAAGCCTGGAGGCCCCAGAACAGTGACCCCACCCGGGCCTCACCTATACCCGGATCAAACCCTCTACAACCCCTAGATGTCCCCCCTAGATGCCCATATAGAGCCTCTGTGTTGATCACATTTTATCTCTGCTGTCTCCAATTAACCATTGCAATAATCTAAATCTCCCTGATTCCCCCAGTAGATTCCCGCTGATCTATTTGAAGGCTGATTGATTCTAACCACGAGACCCATATACTGTACGTCATCGTATGACGAAATAGCAGATCTATACAACCTCACCAAAAGGTTCTGTGAAAAAAAGATTTACCTGTATTATTTTTGCTATTTTTATTTTTTATTTTCGACCTAAATGCCCAAAATATTGATGCCAGTTTGGAAGTGGCAAAAGTAATACAACCAAACTAACAACTCAGTGTTCGATATCAGAAGGTCTGACAGAACAGTTTCCTGAGTCTTCCCCTCCCCTTCCCTCTCTTCCCCTCTCCTCCCTTCTCCCCTCCTCTCCTCTCCTCTCCCCTCACCTCCCCTCCCCTCCCCTCCCCTCGCCGCGTTCACTCGGAACATTGTGTCTCTAACGAGTCACGTCCATCCAGCAATTATTATGAAATTAAAGCTATTTTCCGTGGCCGGTGTTTGCCCCGGTAATAACCACGGTGAGATAGGCTTCATTCATTTAGCATTTTACTTCAGCTCAATTCCTGTCGCATTAGCGAGAGGAGCAAAATCAGAGTGTCACTCAGATATTCTGCTTAACCCATTAAAGACCTGAGGGCCCATTCTACAAATGCCATTTTAAATCAATCAGTAGTTCTCAAACCTTTTCATGCCAAGAGGAACCCCCAAAATGATATATATTTGGAAATGTTCTGAAATGTTTCGTGCCAGGGACCCCTAGAACAGTGGTTCTCAAAGTGGGGTCCGGGGACCCCCAGGGGTCCTTGGGGGGATAGCAGGGGGTCCCCAGCAAAATTAGATAATAAAGCGTCACAATCATTGTAATCCCTTTATTCATATTTTATACTTTGGCTATTCAAAAATAGCAGATCTACAAGCTCATAGCACGGCACCGAGTGCCGCGATATGAGCTTGTAGATCTACTATTTTTGAAAAATCTTGAAACTGTGTGCAAATCTTGCAATCTTTTTTTTTAAAGGCGAGCATTTTTAACACAAACCTTTGCTTCTAGGGGTCCTTGGCACAACATTATTCAAATTTTCAGGTGGGGGCCTGCGGCCACATACATATCAATTTGGGGGTCCATGGCACGAAAACGTTTGAGAACCACCAGAAGAGAAGATTTGTGTAAAAAAAATGATCTAATCAAATCACATTTTCAAACATTTATATAAGAGTTATCTTAGTTTTTTTCCAAAAATGTACAAGCTTGCAGCGCGGCACAATCTTGTATATCTGCTATTTTTGAGAACCACTGTTCTAAACCACTGTTCTAAATCCTAAGAGTTTTCTGAAAAAACATAATGTTGCTGTTATAGCATAAAGCATAGTTATAGCATAAAGCATAAAGCTAAAATACATAAAGCTAAAATCTAAAAAATGTCACAGATGCTTTCCCGGAGTGAAGGGGTTAATGGTTTGGTGATGGCCTGGCCCCTATTTTTCCCTTTCCTTTTTCCTCTCGCTGCTCCTCCTAGCCTCTATCTCCCCACCAATTACGCTGTTTAATCTATATGTAGATAATGGTGTCCAGGACCTCCCTGTTGAAATGTCAGGTGTGAAGAGGTTATTAGCTAACTTTTAATTACTGTCCATCATTCACCGGCCATTGGGATAGATTGGCTCTTTCTGCCTGTCTGCTTATCTGGTTGTCTGAGTGTTGGCCGGAGGTGGGAGGGGGGTCGGTGGGCGGTGGGTGTTGAGGAAGCACTGGGTCTCTGACTTAATATCATCATTTTTACGCTATTAACGGCCAGGAGTTGGGGTATGGTGGTGGAATGAGCTGGGGGGGGGCGGGGTGGGGGGTTGATGTTGAGAGCATACGGATCATGTGTCAAATAGTTTAATGGAAGATGTGTTGTTGGGCAGAGATGCAGGAACGAGGGCTAGAAGTATATATAGGAATAAGGGAAGATGTCACTGGCCGTAGGCTATACGATATTGATGAGCGTTTCCCACTAAAAGGAGGCTTAACCACATTTGAACCCCAGTACCGACCCTATTCTAGAGGCGAAAATTCAGCAAAAACAGCAGATCTACCGCAATGAGAGGCATTGTGAGCTTGTAGATCAGCTATTTTCAGTGAAGATATTTGGTGTAGAGGGGAAAAAAGGAGGGTATATTCCACTCGGGGACCAAACAAAGGATACATGGAGGTGATTGCAGTTATTGTGATTTGAACAATCTGTGCGATGAATCAAGAGTTTTTTAGAGCACAATACGATGCTTGATCCATTCATTGATACACACATCGATCCTGCAGTAGAGTGGATTTCATTGGCCAGGTCAAGACATCAGCTCGTTCATAATATAGACATTAATCGACAAGAGTTTTTAAGAGTCTGCAAACCATTTTCACCACATCCCCCTGGCCTGGTGTTAAAGCCTCCATTGTACATTTTAAGACTCACAACCCCTGACCCAAAGCCCCCCCGCCCCCCTCCAACTCTCCAATACTTGTCTTGGGGCCCAAAATAATATGAGTGCTGCATGGACTCTGTCTCACAGCCCCGTCTGTAACCGCTATATGCAGCAGATTGCTTTGGCTAAATGTATGACACTGAAAGGAATATGAACATGCTGATAATAATTCTCACTTTTAATTCCTTGGATAGATTTTGATTTCAGAAGCAGGATGTGAAAGGAAAGCTGTTGTGGTTGAGAGTAATATGAGAGCACATTTTGTCTTTGTTAATTAACTGGAAGTTATACATAATGAAAAGGGAAGGTTTCCGAAACACTTCACTTACAGTATGTACTTTCTTTTTTAAGATTTATTTTTGGGCTTTTATGCCTTTAAGGACAGTAGGCTAACAGGAAATGGGGAGAGAGAGAGATGGGGAGTGACATGCAGCCAAGGCCGTCGAGATTGGGACTCGAACCCGTGACTCGCTGTCAGGCTACACTGGGCCTAGGTGCCTGGACTGCTATGCCTGCGGTCCAGGCCTACAGTATGTATACTTGCTTAATTTGTTTGATGGATGCTAGTATTACAACAGCGTTACAGAAGAAATTAAGAATGGTACATTTGTATTGTCTTTAGGCTATATCTCACCAGTCATAATATCAATCATTAAACAACACTATTAACAAGACTATATTGTTATATTTTATCAGTATACCAAATTGCACTATACACAACACAGTCATGGCACTGATAAAAGCTTAAAGGAGTAGTTCACCCCAAAAAATCATGGATACTTTTTGTTTTTGTCACATTCCTAAGCCAATACTTTGATGACCGGGTCATCGGTCAGTAGGAGACTCAATTGAGACTCCTACAGCCCAAGTGCTTGTCAGGGTGGGGGAGGGGGGCCTCGGTTCAAATATGATCATTTTGGGGCGTCGTGGCCTGAAAAGGATGAGAACCACTGATCTAGGAGGTGCAACAACACAGGTATCAGCATTGAGTTTTTGTGAGACAGATTGTAGCCGTAGCCGTATACAGTGATCATTTTCTGTCCTAGCGCAAAACTATGCTTAAATATCGCAGTGCAGGGACCTGCAACGTGAAATATAATGACAGGACGTTGTTGATATTAGTTTTTCATTCTCACATGCTACTATGGTGTGACATCACTGTAGCTAGAATGATTAACTCTACCATAGAGATTGGCAAAAACATAATTGTATTCATTCAAATAAGTCCTGGATGGCAGCTTTAATGCACCCTACCGAGTTACGACTTGTAATGTAAGCATAGGAATGTAAGACACGGTTTATAAAACTCAACTCTGGCATTGAAATGGAAACACGGAAGTGTGTTTATTGGCTGTTTTAGTGCAGGGAGCAATGGCACTCTGTTGACATTGAGAACGCGCCAGGGAGGGATTTGCATGAGCTTGGTGCCCTCCCCCCCGGGGAAGACTTTGGTGCACCCCAAAGCCTCCCTGATAGGGGACAAAGGACAAATCTAGAAAAATTGATATCGCCTAAATGGCACAGAGCTGAAACACTCGCCCAACATTGAAAAACAAATTATAATAATAATACATTCCTGGCAGTGGTAATAACAGCACCAGGCGCTCCAACAATCACAATTGTAAGTGTTGGTGGGCATGAGGCTGGCATAGGATCATGTTATTGTTGCACTGCGGTAGCGACCCCTACTGGTTGGTTTTGGTGCCTGTTCAGCAGGGGGGGGGGGGGGGGGGGGGGGGGGGGGGGGGGGGGGGGGCTTCTGGCTAATTGTATGTGGATGTCACTTTGCATGCTTCTAATACGTCATCTAAAAACAATAAATATCCCATAAATGAGGTTTGTGCCTCTGAGGGAAACAACACGCACACGCACACAGACGCACACACACACGCACACGCACGCACACACACACACACACACACACACACACACACACACACACACACACACACACACACACTGCAGGGAAAAGCTATATCGCTATTCAGCCCTTGAACTGTCTTTGAGCGGATTTACTATTTTAAACTCTGCAGGGCCAAGCACTGCCACAATGATTAGAGCAGGGGAGAAATACTTCCTCCTCAGCTTAGATTCCCTTTTCCTCCCTCGCCATTTTTTACAGCTTAGACACAAATTCTGTTCCAGGCAATGTGTTGTTATTCCAGCAAAAGTCCTTCCCTGTGATGGAAGCTCTGCACAGTAAAAATCATTCAACGATGAAAGTGTACAAATGTAACCAAATGGACCCTTACGGGTCCATTTGGTTACATTTGTACTCTTTCAGAGCTACAAATGGATAGATAACACGCTAGACTTTAAGCGGCAGTATGTCACTTTTTTAATGAATAAAATGTAATGTTGTCCAATCTGTTTGGTAGAGTATGTTAATATAATATAACTCATACAATTTGGTTGGTTGTATTTTGTCTCCCTGCTCTTCTTTTGAGACATTTATATCGTGTCAAAGGTCATGTCTCACCTAGACCCAGGATCTGACCCGATGGTCAAGATTCAATTTATCCAATTTATCCCCTGAGCAAGCAGGCAGGCTCTATCAGCTTAATGGTAAAAAAAAAAAATCAGCACTTGTGCAGGAAACAGGATTCAAATCCGGGATGGAAGAGGAAAGTTACAGTACATAGTGCAGCTTTAAATGCATCTTACACACACAATGTAAATTTACAAACTGTACTCACATTCCTCATTTCAATGTAGCCTACTGCAGGACAGAGGTTAGAGAGAAACTGCAAAACATAGAGAAAAATAAAGGAAATATGGTGTAAATATTTGGTGTATTGCAACTGTGGACAAATACTTTTTGCCCAAGAACTTCTTCCTCTCTCTGTCTGTCTCACTAAGTGCTGCCAGGGTGTTTATATATAACATTCATTCATGTCCTAACCGATCAGTCGAAAGGGTCTACATTTCTCAATGGAAGAGTAAGGAGACCACCTCCAACCACTGTATATGTGCTAGTAACATACTCTACCATACAGATTGGTTAACATAACGTTTTATTCATTCAAATAAGTGGATCGCAGCTTTAAGTCTATATACAAGTCTCACGGCAGTCATATTCACATGCACTCACAGCCACGTCTGGCTTCAGTGACCGATAATAGTAACCACTAACGGAACCGATCTGGTGTTTTTGTCACAGATCTGCGTGATATTCAAAACTCTCCGGACTGACTGTGGGCCTCGACTGGTTCCTGTTTACCCAGTTCTCTGTGTGTTAGAGCCCTCTTTTCCCTGAGCTCTGTGGTGAATTAGAGGTGACCCATGAAGACCCAAGGCCCCGCCGCTCCTACCTATGGAAACCCCCGTCATCTGGCTCACATTGGGCTCCAATGGAGAGCAGAACCTCCCTTTGTCTGAGACGGGGAGGAGGAGGAGGAGGAGGAGGAGGGGAGGAAAAGGGGGGTCTCTGCTCTGCCAGAAGAGGGAGAGAGAGGGGTGGTTCTGCTCAGGATGCTGCATGTGTTTTAAAGTGCAACCCCCTCGTCCCATACACATAGCCTACACCGGTGGTGGAAAAAGTATTCAAATGTTTAAAAGTATCAATGCTGCAATGTAGAAGTACTCTGTTACAAGTAAAAGTCTGACATTCAAAATTGACTTGAGTAAAAGTACATAAGTATTGGCATCAAAATGTACTTAAAGTACCAAAAGTAAAAGTACTAAAATGTTTTAAAATAGCAGATCTACAAGCTCACAACGCGTCGCATTGCCACGTGTTGTGAGATCTTGTAGATCTGCTATTTTCAAATAGCCAAAGTATATAATAGTGGTTAATGTATATGTTTCATAATATCATAATTTATATCTTTAATGTAACTAGTAACTAAAGTTTTCAAATAATTGTAATGGAGTAAAAGTATTTCCTCTGAGATGTAGTGGGTATAGGTAAAAGTACTGAAATGGGAAATACTCTAGCAAAGTAAAAAATCCTCAAAAGTGTACTTAAGTACAGTACTTGAGTAAATGTACTTAGTTACTTTACACCACTACAGAAGAGGGAGAGAGAGGGGTGGTTCTGCTCAGGATGCTGTATGTGTTAAAGTGCAACCCCCTCGTCCCATACACAGCCTACACACAATCCTATGGCTCTTTTCCCACTACAAGAAGAACTAAATGAACCGTGCGGTATCGTGTAACATACATACTTCACAGGTTCTGGACTAGTTTCCAGGTTTCCGATAAGGTTCTCAGAACCCTGCTCAGGAGGTGGTACCAACCCTGAGTTCTGGGAACACAAAACTTATATTGTTACACCCTTACTCTAACTATATGAAACTGCAGGAAAATCTATCTGGGGACTCTCTTTCATACACATGCATAATAGAGCATGTCTACTGTTACAACTAAACACAAGTATAGCGTGATCATATTTTCAATCAATATTGACCAAATAACCAAACCTGACCAAATAACCAAACCGGAACCCATAAGTGTACATGCATGCGCACATGTATGTGCGCATGCATGTATACCTTAGGTGCAGTGGTGTGTTCTACCGTTATACGCTGTATACGCCGTATACAGTCCAGATTATTTTGGGAAAAGGCTTATACAGTCTGATAACCATTTCATCCATTGAAAACGTGAGAGCGTTTACCCACGACCACACGCATCGTATCGTATCGTATACCCTCCGAAAAAACCTAGAACACACCACTGCTTAGGTGTTTTCGTCAGGATGGAGAGGGCAATTATTCAGTGATTATAGCACACCTACCAAACACATCTTCCAATCATTTATATATATTTTTTGATGAAAACAGACATTTGTCTGGACTCAGGACACAAAGCTTGAAACCGGGACAGTCTCGGACAAACCTGGATGTCTGGTCACCCTACGTAACGTGTAGGGTGAAACCTCTTATCTCCATATTTCAACTTTTTATGTTTGTTTTTTGGTAAATTAATGTCATACAGTGTAACACAAAAGTGGCAAAAATAGCTCTACAAGTTCAAAACGCGCCGCGAAACGACGTGTTTTGAGCTTGTAGTTCTACTAATTTTTTTATTTGAATCCCGAAAAGTAACAGTTTAAGACATAATGAGGCGTTCACCCGACAGCAACGATGAGTAGAAAGTAAACATGAAGGAGTAGAACGTGTCCATACTGCTGCGTCTCCATCAGTCACCGCCTCTCACAGCCTTCCATAATGGAGACAGCTGACCTTTGGCCCTGGTATCCATAGCAACAAAGATCTGAAGGGAAGAGATTTTTCAAAATACGATTTTTAGGCGTACCTGTCACCTTTTTCTCTTATGACTGAATTAATGAAAAAACAGCATATACCTGTATATGATAGTATAGTGACACGCACGCACGCACGCACGCACGCACGCACGCACGCACGCACGCACGCACGCACGCACGCACGCACGCACGCACGCACGCACGCACGCACACACACACACACACACACACACACACACACACACACACACACACACACACACACACACACACACACACACACACACAGCAGCACTGCCAGGATGGATCACATACAGTAAGAGACCCAAATTCATCTTGGAACCTACCCTTACATGGACAAAAAATGTGTGTGTGTGTGTGTGTGTGTGTGTGTGTGTGTGTGTGTGTGTGTGTGTGTGTGTGTGTGTGTGTGTGTGTGTGTGTGTGTGTGTGTGTGTGTGTGTGTGTGTGTGTGTGTGCACACGTGCGCGTGCGTGCGTGCGTGCGGAGGTACTGTAGCAGTAGAAGAGTTATATGTGTGTGTTCTTTTCACTGAGCCAAACACAGCTCTTACCTACGTACCCGCACTTAAAAAGGTAGCCATTTAGTCATTAATAAACATTTAGTTTTGAGATAATTTATATGAGCCATATAACTTAAACACTGTAAGTGCTCTAGTCTAGTGCCATAAGACCCTGAGTTTAGACTGCTTTGTGGACATGGCATAGAATTGCCCCTCAAGCTGTAAATGTCTGGCTTACCATCGTCAAGTGAAAAGTTAAATGGATTCATCATCATAGGCAAGCATTTTTTTAATATGCAAGGCACTTTGGAAACACAAGCAGAACGTCTACAAGACTTGTAGCAGACCATACACTGATTCAGTTCTTCTAAACTTGCGTCTTGCTGCCCCCTGCTGTATCACCACATGAGTGCAATTCCTGAAATACTTTCTAATGTGTGGTTGTAGGTGAATAAAGGAACAATGAACTGCCAAGATAACAGTAGTGCCAACACTTTATCTATTGTAATGTATTATGATGTATTATTGTGTCCTTGCTTACTCTAAGTCCCTCTGGATTAAGAGCGTCTGCTAAATGCCTAAACTGTAAGTGCGCTGAATAAGTAAATAAATGGATAAATCATTTGAGTCGTTATTATGCCGTTTATATAATTGGACAAACATAACAGTGGAATGCAAGCCTATTTCCTGTTCCAGTTCATTTTTACATATAGCTTAGTTTGATTGGTTCAGCAGCAGACTTGAGCTATTCACCTGTTTCCTAGGCTGTGTGTTTTCCACTTCCTGTCGATTTCATTGGATATCATTGGTCATCTGACCAGTTTCATTGGATTTCATTGGATCAAATCGACAGGAAGTGGAAAACACACAGCCTAGGAAACAGGTGGATAGAAACACGTGAAGGTGACATATTATGCGTTTCCGGTTCAAACCTGCTGCCGAGTCAATCAAATGAAGGTATGAGAATATGAACTGGAACAGGAAATGGGTATCTCACCTTCGGAAAACCTGTTACAAGTAAACACGTATATGTATGCACAGAGCTGATTCTCTACTTTCCATGCATCCACGTGTCCTTCACTCGCATTGTTTACTCACGCCTTAATCCCTCCCCCGAGGAGGAGGAGACAGAAATATGAGAATTGGCCTTTGGCTAGAGATTCGGGGAGTGAAATGCAACAAATGGCGAGGCTTAATTGCCAAGGAATCGAACCGGGGACTTGCTGCATCAGATCCTGTGTGGTTATATCTACCCGACACAGACGCTACACTTAAGAGTCCTCCTGTCACTAGTTAAATCATGCTCAATGACCTATCGAACTACTGGAGACAGAAGTAACATAATATCACTATTGTTTTTCTATTGCTATCTTTTTGTGATGTATCAAAGATGCCATACAAATAAAATAAACTTGATTTAAAAAAATGTTGTGTTCTGCATCTAATCATAAATTCCCTGCCCTCATGGGCTTATCAAGTATAATATCAATATGCTAGAATGTAGCATTGGAAATACTCAAGTAAAGTACAAATGGGGTCGCCATTAACCCATCTGTAGCAGCTAGATGTTAAGACACTTTTTCAGACAACTTCGCTACCTGAAAATCCAGGGTCATGATGTCCCGCCCATAAATGGGCATATGATGTCACCCTTTAACATTGCACTCGTGGTGGCATATGATGTCACGGATGTCACGTTAAGAACTTTTTCACCCATCAACATTGCGTTCATGGCGACCTCATTTGTACTTTACTTGAGTATTTCCAATTTCTAATAATTTTACCTCTACTCCCCTACTGTACATCTCGGATCCAAATATTGTACTTTTACTCCACTATAATTATTTGAAAACTTTAGTTACTAGTTACTTTGTGGATTTTGATTATTATTACAAAACTTACCCACTTCAGCCTTATATACATTTCGACCATTTGAAAATAGCCGATCTAAATCTGAAAATAGTAGATCTACAAGCTCACAACGTGTTGTGAGCTTGTAGATCTACTATTTTCAAAAAGATTTTTATACATTTGAAAACTTGTGAAATGGGACATTCTGCGTACTTTTACTTCTGGTACTTTAAGTACATTTTGATACCATTACGTTTGTACTTTTACTCAAGTGAATTTTGAATTCTGGACTTTTACTTGTAACGGACTTGTTACTTAAATACTACATTTGAGTACTTTTTCCACCACTGCCCCCAAATACACAAAGATACAGCAACAGAAAGAAAGAAATACAAATTATTCATAATTATTGTTACTGGAGCGGCCCTTGACACTGGGCTGTGTGGGACAGCCTCTTCTGTTGGAGTTTGGAGGGAGTGCTAATCACAGCTGCTGTAACACGTGGGGCTCTGACTGCATGTGTTGAACTTGATGTAGCAGCAATCATGCAGTACTATGATTACAGCAATCAAGACAGAGTTGGTGCTTAGGGAAATGGTACTCCACGAACAGGCACTCAACATTGCCATAGAAATAAAATGCCTTATAAATACCAGCCGTGTGGGAAAATTATTATTCCGGCACAACACTCACTCACGACATGTGTTTTGATGTCGCAGGGACCTATAGGGAACTAGTCTACGGCAATAAATAAATACAAATATTCAGATTCAGAAATAGATTTTGGGCATGGGTTTATTACATTTTTTGTTGCAATTATTGATTGGAAATTAGAGGCCATAAAAAAGACACATTTTCTTTAAACTGGAAATTAATTACAAAGAGAGCAATTGGGTTTTATTCTTTTTTTAATCTAATGCTTACAGTCATAACAAAAAAAGAAGATTGTTTTCAAATGTGTGTAAAGCTGGTGGTTCACACTCTCATTTAACTTTCTTCAAAAGAAAGACATGTCACCAGAATGAAGGAAAATATCAAACAAAATGCATATATTGTGTTCTGAGAAACATACGGTCAATATTCAATAGTGATGGGCAAGCCTGGATGGGCTAGATTGGATGGTCACCCAGATGAGACTTAATGGTCTATAACGGCTCTTACTTGAACCACAATGCTATGCCATAATATTTAACACAGCTTGAGGAGACAATCACACATGCAGGTTGGAATGTGATAATAGTGTGCAAACATAACCACAATCTCTCATGCACATTAATGCATGCTCATTTTAAAAACACAGACAGACAAACACATACGCACACGCACACGCACACGCACACACACACACACACACACACACACACACACTCACGCACGCATAGTTAGCACAGAGAAAAGTGAGACAGAGTCATTCATATCAAACATCACAAGTTATACTGTTACCGCACTATGTGCAGATTGATCGAAACCCTACTCCAAACACCTATACCAAATATCCCTTTGCATTTCGCACAAAACCAGTTAGTGTGTTAGAAGATTAGTTTATTAGTAGGTTAGTTAGTTAGTTTGCGGGGAGCTGCTGTGAGCTCTGCAGGTTAGTATTTGTTAAGCTTGTTGTTAGTATCTGGTCAAGGGAACAAAACTTTCCATGTTCCTTTTGACAACACTAAAAAAAAGCACTCAACATGGTATCGGACGTGGTACCGCAAGGCATGCTTTGATTGCATCCAAGAATAAAAAGTTCTAGACACAAGGACTGAACAGTTAGCGTCTCTGCGATAAGAGCGAAATGTTAGTGAGAGCGAGAATCAGAGGTGGACTTGTCCAGTCTCACCATCGTTAGCATAAACACTATACACACCAAGTTAGTAGGGAGCAGGAGAGGTTTGCTTGCCTTTTCTCTGTGTGTTGTCTGAAGTCTGTTTTATACTTATACAGTGTCATTATTTAGTTTGAGAAGCCGGTATCGTGTGTGGACACTGTCGGCAAACTCCTACAAGTGTAAAACAGAGTTACGCGGAGGGTAGGCCACAAGTAAAGCACTGTGCAACACTACTTTCACTTTCACTCCTTCCCACACAGTGCAGAGGATCACATATTCAGCCATTGACTGCCATGTTGCGATTTAATGAAGAAGTGAAGTAATTTGGCATCTTAAATTTTATGTCAGTATCATGGCATGGCTTGGAATCAGTTTTTAGAAGTTTCTGCCAAACATAATTACAGTACGTGGACGACACACTTTGATATTGGCAACTGCTCCCGCTCCGCTTTTCATCTTGTGGTTAATGTAGTCTCTCATCCCAAGTCCTGAAACCCTTCTCTCATCGCCCACTTGTTTTTGCTTGTTTTGCTTTTTTATTTGGCTGATAACAAGATTCCAAACTTTAAATCCAGAATGTCAATGTTCTTAATTACCCTTTACTCGGAGAAGGATTGCAGAATCATGAGAGAGGCTTCTGTGCATCAGACTGCGGGCAAAAAGCAGATGGTTAGTCAGTGTGTTAGACAGAACAAGGCCAGCCATCAGCATTCAAAGAACAGGTTAGTAATAACAAATCTGTTAGCAAACATTAGTAGTAAAGTTAGATATTAGTGAGATACAGTTAGTATAATCCAGACCCGGATCAAATAGAATTTTACCACATGTCTTAGCATTTGTTTTGTTTTGGACCGAACAGATAGGTAGGGGCCTGGGGGATGATTCCGTCAGGTTGTCAACCATGACAATTCCAATTTAAACTGTGATTGTGCATGCTTTTGTGTACCAGATCCAAACAAATGCTAAAAACTGTAAAAACGACTTGACCTTTTGTCTGGTATAATCCATAGATAGGCTTGAATAAAGAAGGCGCTGGAGCATGTCGGACGATTTGAGCCTTTCTTTCCGACCTGACGAAGATGTAATCTGACATCGAAACGTCGTTTTTTTTCCCATGCTTTGCACCCTGTGATCAGAATTTTTAAAAAGGCTCAAATCGTCCAGCGCCTTCTTTATTCAGTTATATGTGTCTGCTCCTGACACGCACCGGATCAGCCTAATTTCGGCTTGAGGCGCGGTGGAATATTCCTTTAATCCATAGATAGGCTTCTTTGGGAACCACTAATACGTATACCAATTAGAGGCTCAGGATCAAAGGTCCTTTTTGCATGACGTGAATCATATAGTTCTGCTGTGAGGATGATGCGAAAAAGGTTTTTTCATATCCTCCTCACAACACAATAGGATATGATTCACTGGTGAAGTTCCTCTTTAATTATTGTTTGTCTGTAGGGCTAGACAAACAAAATATTTAAAATCAGATTACAAACATACATAAATGACTAGAGACATGAACACTTACAATCATACGCACACGCACATGCACACACACACACGCACACACACACACACACACACACACACACACACACACACACACACACACACACACACACACACACACACGGAACACACAATCAAAAGCCAGACCCATTGCCTATACAGTGATGAATAAAGAGCTGCTACTGAACAACAATGAACAGGCTTTTAGAGAAAAAGAAAGAAAGAAGTACTGTACATGAGCACAACGCAGGAGAAACCCAGCATTCATCCTAAAATACCGGTGTGTGCATATTCTAACTATTGCCATACAAATCTAAGAATATTGCTCAGATGATATGTTTCCCTCGATGGTACACTAGACTCATATGATGCAGCCTGCTATTATCTATACTGTCCATATGTTTATATAAATACACACAAATAGGAGCCATCAACAATAGCTTCATTTTAACATGTAATATGTGTGAGGATTGAGGAAGTGCTCGAGGTATTAGGCAGTTTCCAAGGTTACGGAGAAAGGAGGACACTGCAGATAGCAGTAGAAAAAGAAGGTAGACATGAGGTGTTAACTGACTACAAAGTGTCCTGATCAACCAAAAAGAAAAAAGAAGGGGGAAAAAAGGAGGGGAGAAAAAAAAAAGAGTGTGGGAGTGGTGGAATTGAGGTTAGTATTATTCACAGAGAGGGAGGAAAAAAAACAACCTTCCACCAATATCAGTGGAGGAGGGGAAGATCACTGCAGTGAATCACCATGGGCTCATACCCCACCCCCTTTACATTATTATGGCATGAAATGTGATGCTATAAAGACCATAGGAAAATGGCTGATATATACCTCTGTTAAAGACCTGAGGCTGATTTCTGAATCAGTAGTTCTCACACTGTCAAGATTTTTCAAAAATGTTCAAAAACAGCAGATGTACAAGCTCAGAGCGCTGCACAAAGTGACGCTCTGTGAGCTTGTATATCTTCTGTTTTTGAATAGCCAGCGCAAATGACACGGGTTCTTTCCTGGTTTTAATGGGTTAATCTCCTAACCATCATTAAACCCATTTCACGAAAACACCCACGCACACACACATAATAGCAACTGTCATCTATGCTGTTCAAAGTGATCCGTTGCTTGATGGGTGAAGGCTGGTTCTTGCTTGGCAGACCCAACCAGCGATGGCCTCTCTCGGACATCAGCCACTGCAGAGGAATTGACATACCAGCAGTTAATGTAGTCAGTATTGGAGATACTGGATAGGGGTTGTGGGGAATGAATGGGTGATATTTTCTCATTGCTAACACACCCACTTCATCGCTTTCACTATGAATATATTCACACCTCCTACTGGCTATTTCTCTCATCCTGACTGGACTGACCCAAACACCTTTCGTGGATAATCTTACATGATTTGTAACAATAAACCATATGCTAATTTACAGCCGATACTAATATGATTTGACTGCGGACTTTTAAGCTTGTTTTCAATTCCTCCCACAATTCTGTAAAGAGCAGCTGCCAATGTAGTGAAGATTGCCAAGCAAGCAACGCATAACAAATCCCTCATCTTGTATCTGTCCCTTCCTCTTAAGCTTAATCCACATGCGGCAGGGCAGATCCTGTGAAAATGCATTTGGCACTGCTTGTTATATTTATCTAGATTTAGATGACACATTTGGATGAGTTATTGCAGTAACAAATTCAACAGTATTCAAAGAAATAACATACCAGTCTGCAAGTATAGGCTCAACAAAAAGGGCAGTCTCTGGTCATCATGTGGCATCCATCACCAGCTTGAGTGCTGCTGCTCCTGCCTTCCGTTCAGCATACCTGGAGAAGAGCACAGAACACAAAGCAGCAGAAAGTGGAACGAAACCCCCCTCTAACACCTGTCCACCCAGCCTAAGCCCCCCCCAGCCCCCAGGACACAACGACACAGACAGGCGACTGAATTTCCCTTGCGGGATCAACAAAGGTCTTATCTAATCTTGAACCGGTCACAACGTGTGACCTCAACTTAATAAATGCTCAAATGTGTGTTGACAATTAATTGATTGTGGGATTCAAATAATGAAAATATATTCCTCTATTGTATCTTATAATGCACTGATATAACAATAGAAGTTCCTTCTTGATCTTAATAAAGAGCTAAGTATACAATGACCTGAGCACATACATGTCCTGCTCTCTCGTGGAGCTGTTCATGATCCCTCACAGGTCCACTCTGGTCCCTCAACCAGGGTCATCACTGCTGGTCTGTAGATGTCTCCACAGGAGGCAAAGCCAACCATTAATGACAATGATACCTAAATAAAAACAACAAAAACAACAACATTAGACTGGATCTAGCTATACACTAGTACTTTATATCACAACTTTCTGCCCTGGTACAGCTGAAGATAAATGCAATACAAAACGTAGGGATACCCATCCACTACCAAAGCACATGCTGTTAGACTGGTTACTTGGATCAATATTTGCCAAAGCAAATACAGACAATACGGCAAGGGATAAGCTATTAGGCTAGATACAATAGGCCTAAGAGATAACAGGTACATGGGGGAAATAATTTCAATATATTAACCATAACCTACTGTATGTGGTCAACTACTCTAAGAAAAACTCAAAATGTAATACATTAAATAAGCTGTGTATCTCAAATAGGCCAGTGTAGCCTATACCCTACCCCACACAATGGAAATGCCTTTTCTACAGGCTTGTCTCAAGAGGTGAGTTCATTTTATATGAAGAAAAAAAGGACCACAATCCCCCCCTGCCCTAAAATAAACACTAACAGTAGCAGCATACACCAATAGATCAATAAGTACAATGACTAACAAAATAACAGAAATTCATCAAATAACATAAATTCCACTGCGATAAAACATGACCATCCATTCCATACCAGTATTCATGTTCAGTTCCAGTAGCCTCAATGCACCTGTCTGTCCCGCAGCATCAAATAATAGCAACTGGAAGCATCTTCACATCTTCTTCAATCGTGGAAAAAATAAAAATAGGACGCATTCTGTTTGGCAAATTAAAGCAATGTGTAAGTACGCCCATGTTACGCACTTCTAGACGCCAGTAGCCAACAACCTCTCTTGGCGTCGTGGGGCTGAGTCTGAGGGGCAGCATCAGATCAGGGAGTGTTCCAGTGTTCACTAACAGCTGCTGCGCACTGATGATCATAAAGGGTGTCTGGGCGTTTTTTACGAAGCCAGAAAAATAGTGGAAAGCCGTCGAACAAAGAAATGTGTTTGTTGAAGGATTTAAAAAACAGCACGCAGATGTCAGTCCATGAGCCTACACCTTGAATAGTCAATAGGCTGCGTGCCGCTTAATGGAACCCAGCTGCCTCAGGTTTATAGCTCTTTGTACACACTGACTAGCCAAGCCCATTCACCATCTGCGTTCCCCCCTAGGCAGCCATGAGCCAGCCTCCAGTCTATAGGCAAATCATCCCTTATTATCTCTCCACTCCAACCCCAATAACTACAGTAAAACAGTAGTTGAGCTCTATGTTTGAATCTGAGGCTTGTCGTTTGCGTTTCATAAGGAACAAGCCAGGGAAAGTAATTCAAATTGTTCACTCAGTTAGTTTATACTAGAGTTGTAGGCTTCTTTTCTTTTTGTATTTATTTATTTTCACTGTATGGATATTCTGACCATATAGGTGCTGTTACATAAAATAAATTCAGCGATTTACAGTCACGACGGGAATATAAGGGACGCACCATGCATGCAATTTTGGTTTCATACACTGTCATTAAACACAGTATGTGGCTTGCTTGTACACCTCCAGCAGGGGGCACTATAGGCTACAGTAGTGAGCTTAAACAAACTTTGGTCCCACTGAGTAGCCATACTACAATACACGCTGGCATGTGATCAGACACTAGCCTTTTGTTATAATTTAATATAATATAATTTAGCAAATACTTTCCTTATTAGGACATGGGGCTGTGTCGTCACGCTATATCAATTAATTACATCACTTTTACTTCAATGTGGAGACTTAAGGCAGAGTAGTAAAGACTATCAACAGTGTATCATCATGATGCACCAGTCAGGTACTCAGAGACTGTCTGGTTTATGATAATAATAGTAAGTATTGACAACAACAACATCAACAGTCATGCACCAGTCAGGTACTCAGAGACTGTCTGGCCTGTGCCTCATTACTGATCACCTCTATCTGAGCAACAGCCGAGCGGCGAACGACGGCGACGTGGTGCCTCGTTACCAGATAACCTGCATCATTAACGTCACAGAGAAGAGCAGGGACCCTGATGCTGCTGTGCCCCCCGGGGTGGACTACCTCCACGTTCCCGTCACGGACCACCCGCTGACCCCTCTGGACACCCACTTCGACCAGGTGGCGGATAAGATCCAGCTGGTCGCAGAGAACAGTGGTGGGCATACCCTGGTGTACTGTAATGCTGGTGTGAGCCGCTCCGCCACCCTGTGCATGGCATACCTGATGAAGCACCGTGGCATGAGCCTGATGGAGGCTCACTCCTGGGTGAAGGCACGTCGCCCCATCGTCAGACCCAACCCTGGCTTCTGGAAACAGCTCATTCAGTATGAACTCAGTCTACGTGGGAGCAACACCGTCCGAATGGTGTCCTCCTCCATCGGAGAGATACCGCATATTTATGAGGAAGAGACCAAACATATGATTTGACCACCTGGCTGTACACTTTGACTGTGTGTAGACGATGGCAGTGCCTTGGCAGTGCGCAATCTTACTTAAATATTTGAGATGGCCCCTGACCCTGACTCTGTCCAATGTGTCCATGATCTTTTTTTTTGTATCTGGTAAACTGTTAATAAAATGAACTAGCATTAGAACCAACAAGTCTCCTGCTCTTAATAGACAAACAATGAGCACACTCGCCTATTAGTCAGTGCTGTATTTTCGAACGCGCATGACATGTGTTGTGGTTTGAAATAGCCTACTCATTTTAAAAACTTTGAAATTACAATCTACATTACATATTACTAACTTTAAACTGATTGTGTGTGAGTGCGCCCCCCCCCCCCACACACACTATTTTTTATTGAGAGAAATAGTATTGTATGTGCCACCTATTCCTTGCTACTCTATAATCTCTGAACAGCCAAATGCATTATTTATATTTAATACATTAATTGGTAAATCAAATTTGTATTAACTATGACGGCATGAGGGTATTATCCTACTATCCTACTATAATCCTACTATAATCCTACTATAATTCTAGTAACCTCTGTAGTGGTGGTGAAGACACCCGGTTCTCCTCACTGGCTGGACCAATTGCTCTGATTTTGCACACAGCCATTGACCATTACCATCTGAACACAACTGTGAAGCCCGTTTTTCAATTTCATCAAATCTCAGCTTCTTATTAGCGTTTTTCTGTCAAACACTGTCGCCATGGTTACGGGGCTGCCCAGCTATGGGACGAACTGCCTCCCGGGTTGCCAGATCATGTGCGCATATCCCCCCACGGCTGCGCTGCGCCGACCGGGTATGGTCTAGTGTATGCTAATTAAATGATGAGGCTGGAAAGTATAAAACTATTTATTTAAAAATTAAAAGTTCAATTGGTCCAGCATACAAGAACGTAATGTGCACACATTTGCATTTCAAAGACAGAATGACAGTAAACATGGAAAGCCACTATGCAAAACAAAATACGTCCAAAAGTCAAACTAGTGTATTGATTATGAGGTTAATCTTCAAACAGCAATTTCTCACATTTGAAAATGTATTAGATTTATAAAGTATGGGAGTCTCTTTTTTTGTTTCTCCATTATCAATTTAATCACTTTCAGGCCAATTATGAGACATTTGTTCAACTTGGGTGGGTGAAGTAATTGTATTGCATGACATGGCAAGAACGATTATCAGGAGCTATAATGGAACATCACACATTTTGCACAACTGTTCAGCAAGAATATTAATGAAACTACAGTCAAGAGATCCTGTCACTAAAAGTAAAACAGTAAGGGAGTAGGAAATGGATGATGAAAATAAATATAGTGGTAATGTAGGAAGCAGGCACATTATAGCAAATGTTACTGATCTCCGTCTAGCCATTTGGCACAAGTTTCTTTGTGATGTCAGTATTGAAAACACATACACGCACACACAAATCAAATTAATTATAGCACTCAATTTGGACAAAAATATATGGTCATTCTTTTCCAAGCATACTGCCACACACAAGCACTCCTGTCAAAACAGTGCAATTAAATTGTTGGCCCGTTTCTCTGACAAACATTAGGGTTTTTTTATGTTTAATTAACATTTATAAGACTAGTCCCATAACACCAATAACAAATCCAATTACAAACTGTGTTCACCTAAAACGGAGAAATCATCTATAGATGTGTTGGACGCCAACACAGTACTCAGACTGTCAACTTAGTTTTAAATATATTGATTGTTTAACATCTGCATCACATCAATCCAACCAAACCGAGATAGGACTGTTCAGATACATTTGTACATCTGAAGTAGTAGTGTGTGTGTGCCCAACAACAGGTCAATTTATAATCAAATGTTTGGTTAGCTTTGACTGTACATTAAATTACAGCAGGTGAGCAACATGCTAGCCTCTCTTTAGGACAGTAAAAGTCACTAGTACATTCATCTGGCCAACGCCATTTGGTCATGTTAGAAGGCAGACATCGAAACATCCCCTTCGGTACATCGCAATGCCATTTCATACACAAAAAAATAAATTATAATTTTTTATCTGATATGCATAAAGAACTTCCTTCATCAGTGGAGTGCTGCAACACCGACATCTTATTTTAAATGGCTTAGTCATGTAAATTAACGTTGTACAATTACATACAAAGATAGACCCAAAAAAAAAGAAGAAAAGAAATCATCTTACTAAAATATCCTGAGTCAGTGCCCTTGGGCAGCATCATTCAGACCAAGTGAAAAAAAAACATAAAAAGGTTGCCTCTATGTGGCGTAACAACAAAAGTGCAAACACAGCATGCTTACGGTAACCTTTGCTGATCTTCACTAATTCCAATAAGGCAACAGTGTCATCTGCATAGTCATGCAATAAATGTACAAAATACAACTCTCCATTCAAACTATGAAGTGATTAAACCAAAGAAAATGCCACATCTTCATCATGCCTTCTTTTACTTCCAAACCACAGTGTACTTAGCTGCATCAGGAAATGGCTCCAACACAATGATACTTTCACATCTGAAAGAAAGGAAAAACAAAATCAGCTCTGGCAACACTAATAACGGCGATATTAAAGTTAGCTTTATAATAGGAAAACAGAAAAAAATATTATTCCAATGAACTACTCACATGCTGATCCAGCTTCTGGTAATCTGTAGCTTTGGGCCTACGACTTGATCTGGATTTCTTACCCTCCAGAACAAAGGCGATTATCTGAGTAACAAACAAACAAACAGACATGAGATATGCAACATAATATATATATTTCTTTTAAAACATGCAACAGGCCACATAACATTTAAAAAAAAAACATTTTCAGTACATCAAATGGCACCCAGGATACACTGTTTTTCTGTGTAGCAGAATAGGTACTGTAGGCTAGATCAGTGGTTAAATCAGAAGATCACCAGCTGGGGGGCTACTTGCATGGCTTTTGGTCTCATAGTCTAATTGAATGACTAAACATTGTTATTGTTGTTCAGATCAGAACCATTACATCGGTCATTGGAAATACTATTAGTAAGATGCTTCAGCTTTACTTAAACATGACACGTTGATCTAGATTTTGGCAAGTACCTTGCGTTTATTGTGGTAAGCAATGTAGAGCATTGCCACCAAGACAGCTGTGGTCACGAGATAGGCGAAGAAGTGACTGTTTTCCACTTCATCTTTTGGAGGAAAAGGCATGGCATGCTTGGAATTATCTGCAGCTTCTTCTTTGTCAAGTTTGCCTGATGGCTTTTCATCATTGCTTTCCTCCTTGATGGTTTCCTTTTCAGATTGGTCCGGGTTGGTTTCCTCTACAGGTTGGATGGTCATGGTTTCCTTTTCAGGTTGGTCGTTCTCAGCTTGGTCTTCCTCTACAGGTGTGTTGGTCTTGGTGTCCTCTACAGGTATGTTGGTCTTGGTGTCCTCTACAGGTGTGTTGGTCTTGGTGTCCTCTACAGGTGTGTTGGTCTTGGTGTCCTCTACAGGTGTGTTGGTCTTGGTGTCCTCTACAGGTGTGTTGGTCTTGGTGTCCTCTACAGGTTTGTTGGTCTTGGTGTCCTCTACAGGTGTGTTGGTCTTGGTGTCCTCTACAGGTTTGTTGGTCTTGGTGTCCTCTACAGGTTTGTTGGTCTTGGTGTCCTCTACAGGTTTGTTGGTCTTGGTGTCCTCTACAGGTTTGTTGGTCTTGGTGTCCTCTACAGGTTTGTTTGTCTTGGTGTCCTCTACAGGTTTGTTGTTCTTGGTTTGATCTCCAGATGGAGCCTTCTCAGTTGTCGCCGCTCCAGCTTGGTTGCTCTTGGTTATCTTGTCAGATTGGTTCTCACTGGCACCGTCTTCATGGTGCTCATTCTTGGGATCCTTCGGAGTCGTAGAGCTCCCCGACACTTCTGTATTAGGATTCGGTATAAGTACCGCGCTTTTACCACTCTTGCTCGTGTCAGTTTCTGTGGCAGCTCCTGTAAATAACAAAGTAAATAGCTTTAAATAGTATGCACGTAATGTACATTCAGTTTATGGCTCAGTTCATCTCCTATACCTTTACTATCAACATAGACTACGAGTATGAAAAGACCAAAAACTATGTCTTTCTCTGTATGATATTTATTATGTCTGGAAGTCGTAGAACTACATTGCTTTCCAAAACACTTAAAAAAAAAAAATACTGTTGCTTTGATCAGCATAGGCATTTTCCGATTGATAATTTAACCATATACTACAGATTTAATTTGAAAACGCCTGAATGATTGATGTTTTCTTACACCAATATTAAGGACATTAAGATGTTATACAAAGCTCTATAATGTGCACCCGCAGCACAAGCAACGGGGCGGAGATATTAGTTTAGCCGTCTCCTTTCTGTTCTCCACGATATGCCTGCTCAAAAGAAAAATCACCAAAACGTTGCCCTCTGAGCTTCATAGTTAACGTTATGGATATGATATGGATTGTGATAATGTTAAATGGAACATGACGCAGTGATACGTCGCACCAAGCACAGACACAGACCTTTAAAAGGGGTGTCAATGTTTGAAATTAATAGAGGACATATTGATATTATATCAATGGTTTTAATGTTTCACTGCTGGCCTCTGGGTAAAACCCACAATATTACCAAATACAAGAGGTTACGTAATGACCAGGTAGCTACCACTGGTACTGGTGTCACAACAAAAAAAAAAGACTACAAAACTGAAAGTAAGTTTAAATAATTTTAATAAAATGTAATCATTTTGTAAATGTTGCATTCATAAAGGCTAAGGAATATAAGGGTTCCATAATTTTCCATAAAAGTCTGACACTGAGCCACTCTCGAGCCACATCTTCTACAAATGAATGTCTAACAATGATTTGAAAAACATAACTGATTTAATACAAACTAAATATGTACACTGCTCTGCTAGACTGCTAATACTCCTAATAACAAATACACCCATCTTAAATGATAATTGTCTCTTTTTGCCACTTGTGTAAGTGTTATGATGCCACCCTGTGGCCAAATTGGAGAAGAGATAATACTATATCATGAGCTGACTGATCTATATTTAGCCGTAGGATGGTGTTGTGTGCCAGTTCTGCAACACTTCCGCGAATTAATATTCACTTAATAAATCTTAATAAATCTTTGTGGTTGATAATGGCATATGGTTATAAATAGCAGACATAGCACTGTCTTGTACATAATAAAACTGAAACAAATCGTAATTTTATATTCATGTTGCGCTGTTTCAGCTGGAGGTAAAATCCCTATTCTAGTCCAGTGAATTTCAACCTGTGGGCTTTGGGGGGATCCCCAGATGACAGTTAAGTGACAATTTAAGGACCTTTAAGACCTTTTTAGTGCTTAAAAAAAAGGAAGAAAGATAGAAAAAAAGACAAAATTGTCAAATAATATAAGAAAGAGGCAAAAAATGTGGAAATAGCTGATCTACAAGCTCACAACGCCTCCCGTTTGAGCATCTGCATCTGCTAATATTTGTCTATGGAACCGAGTCAAATGTAATGCCTCAACTCCTACAATTCCAAGTGCTTGTCAGGGTGGGGGGTCCCCAGTTCACATATGATTCATTTGGGGGTCACGGCCTGAAAATGTTGAGAACCATTGTTCTAGTCTAGAGGCTGCCAAGAGGGTGGGCCAAACAGCAACCATACAACATCACTAATGATATCACATGACCCCCAAACATCGATTTTCTGGTTCTGGTTCTAGGCAACAGAGAAGGGGGGGACTTAGTTCTTATGTCCACACAACAGCTCTAAGGTATAATAAATAATAACATATTTTAATGTTGAAAATGAGTGGTATTGCCCTTTAATCAGAACCCGCCAGTTTCTCAAACTCCAACAAACAATGAAAGGAAGTGAAATATTGTGTCAAACTGATTTTATCACAACTAATAAATTCTTGGTCTACACCCAGAAGTGAAATTTGAAAGAAACCCACAGGATATACCACTTCCTGATTGTACGTGTGACCACTCGTGGTGTACTGGTAACCTGTATAATATGAAAATGAGATATAATAAATAATATTCAGTATATATATATCTTTAGACGTAGCAGGCTCAAAACCTCTTCCTCAAGACAATAAAATAGTAGTCACCTGCCAACTGCTGTGATACAATTTGTCTGCAAAACAAATAATGTTTCTCTTTGGATATCACTTATTTCCTGTGCCGTAGCTTGAACCTTCTACTCCGTCCTGTTAACTTATCAATTAATACAATTTTAATGAATAAGATTTTCAGTATTTATAGCTTATCTTTATTTTTATTCTATTTATCTTGGTTTGGTTCTTGACTCATACATACATGTACCTCTCCTGCGTTTCATTTTAACTGCCGTTTCTGCTATGACACCTGAACTTCCCTCCAGGGGAAATTCAATGAATGTTATCTCATCTTATTATAAACAAACAGGGCAACAGTCCAATTGATTAAATCACATATCGCCGCTGTCAGGCAGAAACCTTGTATCTCCAATTCTCCATATTTCAACGTTTTATGTTTTTTCATAAATTAGTGTCCTACTTCGTAGTACAGTCGCGGAAAAACATTTTTTTTTTAATTAGCCGACCTACAAGTTCACAACGCGTTTCATTGGCTATTTTTGCAAGATATTTTTAAAGAGAAACTGAAATTGGTTAAGTGTCTGTGTGTTTTATAAATATTGAATATTTATAAAGTGATCCTTTACCTGGAAGACGGCTCTGCCTCTTTTTATACATTTTGAACCAATGAAACGTATTAACAAGAGCTTAAGTTGTGACTAAATAATAATTACATTGTATCCATTGGAACACAGGTTCTCTCTTTTTCTTCTTAAAAGTAAAGGTTTTGGACATACAAGGTTTCCGCCCGACAGCGACGATAAGGAATATGAGTCTCACTTTATCTCTATGGTCCATAGCAACAACTGCCATTCATTGTCAAGGTAACAATGAAGTCATAGGTGCTGCGGCCCCAGGCTTCCAATTCATCCCATTTATTGCCACTGCACCCTCTCTACGGCAATGGTTCTCAAAAGTCTTCGTGTCAAGGACGCCCAATTTGATATGTATGTGGCCGCGGACCCCCACCTGAAAATATGTTGTGCCAGGGACACCCAGAAGCAAAGATTTGTGTTCAAAATGTTCACCTTTTAAAAAAAAAACATTTAAGGATTTAGACACATTTTCAAGATTTTTCAAAAATAGCAGATCTACAAGCTCGTATGAGCTTATAGATCTGCTATTTTTGAATAGCCAAAGTATAGAATGTGGATAAAGGGGTTACTTTATTAACACATTTTGATGGGGACCCCCTGGTATCCCCCCAAGGACCCCTGAGGGTCCCCGGACCCCACTTTGAGAACCAATGCTCTATCTATGGCAGTGGTTCTCAACCATTTCAGGCCGCGACCTCTTCTGAACTGGGGACCCCCCACCCTCATAAGCACTTGGAATGTAGGATTTGAGGCACTCAATTTTGTTTTCAAGAGATGAATATTGTGAAAATAGCAGATCTACAAGCTCAAAAAGCCTTGCGAGGCGTTGTGACAATTTGGCCAATGTTTGACCAGTTGTATAGTTTAAATAATGATGACTTTTGATGCAGTAATGGTCTTTTTCTTTTCTTGTTATGTATTAAAAGAGTCTTCAAAGTCCTTAAAGGCATAGTTCACCCCAAAAATGTCTTTTTTTCCAATCAATTAGTCACCCCATGGAGACTTGAATTCATCATGTCTAGATTAATTGAATACACAGGGCCACAATGGAAACAAGCCCTTAAGGCTTTTTGTGTTATGCTTTTAGTATCATTGTATAATTTATACACTGTACTATTTGCAAACTGTTAATAAAGTTTTTTACCTTATTGATCTGGGATTTTGTAACACTTTCTATCTAGCATATAACCAGACCAGTGGGCAGTGGTGCCCAAACCTCATTTCCCCCCAGATGACTGGGCACTATTTGGGGATAAAACTGAGGACAAGGATATTTGGGGATAAGACTGAGGTGGATTTTTTTGGGACTGGGCACTACTCTGATTAAGTAAGATGAACTGTTTTGGTTTGACTATTTTGAAGCATATGTGTAAGCCTCCTCACCCAGCAAGAACCTTGGTGTAGACTCTGACCTGAATCTGAACAGCCACGTTAACAGTCAATAAAAACTATCACCATGAGAATACATCAAGGATTCATGTCTCAGCAGGATTTAGAAAACCACGTCCAAGCATTCCATTTCCATATGACCAAAATCGAAACTAATTGTGCAATCATTTTGATTGCACAACTACTATTTTGGTAAAGGTGTAATAGTGATTCATTCGACAGCCCTGTGCCATATTAATGTGGCATTTTGGGCTGAGTTATCCAGCTTAAACACCGTGGAAATGGGAAAATATTCCATAAACAACAATAATAATAATACATTCAGTAAAAGTATGAGAACATAAACCCAGAACACAAGGCGGAAGTATCATCAGCAGCAGGTCAAAGCAGTGACGAATGCATTTGTGCTCGAAACGGTGTCACGTGCCAAAAAACAACAGATCTACAAGCTAACAACGCGTCGTGTCACGACGAGTTGTTAGCTTGTAGATCTGTTGTTTTTTGTTTGAGCAAAAAAAAAAAACCTGAACGTTCACAAATCTTCACTTAATCACTTACCTTTAATATTGATGCAACAACACAGTAAAACTGTGACTAGGACGCAGATCTTCCTCATTGTGAGCAGGTTTAATGACAACAACATAAAGTGTAATGATGATGATGCTGCTGTCACTCGTGTAATAATAATGTGCGTGTGTGTGTGTGGTTCCAGTGTGTTGTCGTGTTCAGTGTGACACAGATGACAAGTGTTGAAGTCTCCTCCTCCTATTTCACTTCCTGGTACGAGTCTAAAGAGCCCATAGTCCAGGAGGGCGGTCTCACGCTGTGATAGGTTTACTTGGTTGTCACAGGCAACCACGGTTGAACCACAGCCTCTGTGAGTTTAGACCACACCAGTGGTTCTCGGGGTACCAGGGGGTCCACAGCAAAATTAGTGAATTAAGTGTCACAGTGATTTTAACCACTTTGTCCATATTTTATAATTTGGCTATTCAAAAATAGCAGATATACATATTTGAGAACCAGTGGTTTATATATAAACCAAATTGCTATATATTTGCATCTCAAAATGTTTTTATGCCAGGGACCCCAGAAGAGAAGATTTATGTTTATAGAAATTCAAAATTATTCCAAATTTTCTAAACATTTTCTATGTTTTTCAAAGATTCTCAAAATTAGCAGATTTACAAGCTCGCAGTGACCTTGTAGATCTGCTGTTTTTTGAATAGCCAAAATATAAATGGATAAAGTGGTTAAAATGAATGTGATGCTACTGTACATTAACTACTTTTGCTGGGGATTTGCTGTAATTTGTATACAGATGTGAGGGGACTTCATTTAACTGACTAAACTTTTTTTTTCAATATTTAATAGTAAAAATATCACTCTCACACTTGTGAGAGTGAGAGTGCCAGTGATCAACCTCCCCTGTGCCCATGTTGGCACCTGTACCTTAAGGTTGCGTACCCCTGCCATCAGTGGTGGACAGTAACGGAGTAAATGTACTTGAGTACTGTACTTTACTTGAGTATTCGATTTTTTTGATACTTACTACTCTTACTTGAGTACATTTCCAAGAAAAATATTTCACTTTTACTCGAGTACATTTCTAGGAAGGCTGTAAAGTACTTTAAAGCCCACTCCACATCCACACAAATGATTTGCTATGCAACTCCTTGCAACATGCAACTACTTGCAACTACTTGCAATCATTACCCCCAATGGCAGTTGCACGGAGTTGCATTGGTGCGGTTGACCTTAAAACGGTTTTGTTGCAAGGAGTTGCGACTAGTTGTCTTGGTGTGGTTTGGCCTTTAGGTTGGCTGTTTTCTTGTCTTCCCTAAAATGCAATTGGCCTAACTTCTGCTCTCACACTAGCCGTGTTTCTGGCTTCCCCCTCCGCTCCCTCTTTGTTACTTGTATTTAACAGTGGTGGAAAAAGTACTCTCAATTTTTACTTAAGTATCAATGCTGAAATATAGAAATACTCTGTTACAAGTAAAA
>NC_139941.1:43639340-43709340 GCF_963454915.1 Gymnoscopelus microlampas
ATCAAAGGAGAGCCCGAATAAGAACCTTGGCAAGAGATTGCAAGAATTTAATGAGCAAAAATTAACATGTATTAAGTCTGACCTAGTGCTTACATGGCAGATGTCGAGTAGAGAGGCAAACCAAATGCATTATTAGATAATAAACAGTTAATGCATTAGAATTTTAGTGTGCCTCAACGTGTGAATCATAATACCCAGATACTACCCAATTTCAGTTTGAATATTATTTCATAACTTTCTCGAGTTTTATTTCACCCCCATCAGCTCAATCAATCATGGACGAGGTGTCAACACTGTACGCTGCACACATTTCTTAGCAATGAATGTTTCAACTCACACACTGCGAGCAAAATAATGGGCGTATGTGCAGTGCATTTTTACAAGTGTCAGCATAATAATCGTATTTGAAATTAAGGCATCTCCTTCAATAAATCAACACCCAAACATTGTACGTGAATATAAAAAAATAAAAACGAGAGTGGCAGACGAGTAAGAAAAATCCAATAAGCGGAAATACACCACCATGGCTTCAAAACAACACGAAACGGCCAGTATATTTGAAGTCCTTTCTCTTGGAGGCTGAAGCTTCATAATGGGGCGACTATCTATAGAGAATTGAACGCCGCAGCAGCAGTAGGATGTGTGGCCTTGAGCAGGCAGCTTGCCTGGCTGTTTTGACAACTCATTACCTGTAATTTCAGTGATGGATCGGTGAAGTAGCTGAGAGTGGGCAGCCATGGCACCAGAGACCAAGGCTTCTGCCGGGAATGATGTAAGACAGAAAGGCAAACAAGCAAAGACTTATTATGGCTAATGATTCCTTAAGACACGGGGGTGGGGATGATGGGGATGATGGGGAAGGCTGACGGCTTGGTATCTCACTGCAGGGCCATATACTAGAGTCGACAGTAGAGAGACTCATCCTCGGTGAGCGGCACTCCATCCGTCTCTCGTCTAACCCATCAAGTCTTCTAAAGCCTAATAGTTTTTAAAATATATATATGTTTCTATATCAGTGGTTCTAAAAACTTTATCATGTCAAGGACCTCCAAAATGATATGTAATTGGACGCGGACCCCCCATCTCAAAATATTTTGTTCCAGGGACCCCCCGAAGCAAAGATTTGAGTTACAAATGTTCGCTTTAAAAATATATATATTCAAAGATTTGCACACATTTTCTAAAATAGCAGATCTACAAGCTAATAGCGTATGTCTGCTATTTTTGAGTAGCCCAAAGAAATCTTAAAATGACACAGATGCTTTCCCGGTCTTAATGGACTAACGTCCAGAGAATAAAATTGCCTATCTGAAGGCACAGGTCCTTCAGCTGTTATTGACAACATGGAAGGATAATGATCCTCTGATGAAGATTGATCCATATTTAACGAGCGATCATCATTAGTATGTATGCAGTGACATTTTTGGACAAAGTCCTACAAATAGGCCTATGACATTCATATTAACCACTTAAGCCCCAACCTCGCCCCTAGTTTTTTGTATGGAAAATAGCAAACATAGCAGATCTACTGCAAGCTCACATGGCGCACTGCGACACATTGTGAGCTTGCTATTTTTGAAAATAAAATAAAAATTAATTCTGCCAATCTGCCAAAAATACAAATGCCAAGGTTTATGTGGTTAATGTGGTTTCTATAAACAGTGTATTAACCACAAAACAATCTTACAGTAATAGCTGTTCCACAACGATAGAACAAAAAGTAATGATAAAAAACTGCTTAAATTGCCTATAAAAAAATTACGTTGACAATTAACTTGAACCTATCCACATTCACGCCTACATCTCCACTCATCACACAATGTAGAGTGGATATCTTCCTGCTCAAATTCAGTTATCAAAATTGACCTGCATTAAAAAAACTATCAGCGTTGAATAGTTAATAAAGTTCTTGTGTGTTATGCAAGCTTTAGTCCGTCAACTTGTGTACCGAATGAGCCTGAATAAACTCAATGGCAATCGAATGGGGGCAGATCCAAGTACCATCTGTCTGGTTGTTGGTTGGTGTTGTGTGGTATACACCCTACTGCTCCAGATCCCCGACTGAGGGGACTTCCAGGCCAGTCCCCCTGCTCCAGGATAATTGGTCCATCCCTGGCTCCGCTCCTCATCTCCAACGCCACCAAAAACTGTAACCTACCTTGTGTATTTTTCACTAATTGAATTGCCTAATGAGGTCCCAGGGGCTACATCCCATTACCTCCGAGTTAATTAAAGCCTTAGCAGTGTGCCAAACGGTGAATACAGAAGCAGTAAAAGTGCAAGAGAAACAGGGAAAGCGAGCACGGTTTTGGTGTGCCGGGGGGTGGGGTGGGCGAGAGGGGGGGGGGGACTGACCTGTTTTTTTTGTCATTGTTATGGAACTGTATCTTCCAGGAAGGAACAGATGTCTGTTTTTTTTTTCCTTCAAATTTTGTTACCCTTTAAATTTCCAATGTGGTTAGCCTAAATCTGCCTTATTAAACATTAAACTTGAGTACGACTCTACTATCAGAAATATTTTTTCATGAAGATGTTCCGTGTCGAGAGCTGGAGAGAGACAAGCAGGCTACTAAAAATCATTTATGTCTGCTAACAAATTTGCCTGTTAAACAACATAATTACAAAACCACTGACAGGTGTGCCACTGACTTCCATTGGGTTTCATTATGACTAATAAAATAGCGATGCTTACTATAGCTACATTCCAAACAGCTAAAACAGGCAGTTGCTATCAACATGTAAAAGTGCTGTGGTTACAATTATGGGAATAATAACCAAGCCCACAGTGGCTTGTTAAAAAGAACACCTTATTAAGCCACTTAAGTGTTTTCTGGTACACATAAAAACAATGACTGACACATTTCTTTTTAAGAAACAATTTCAAATGTTTATTTAACATGTCAAAGAGGGGCACACACTTCAGAATTGAAAAGGGGGGCTGCAATTATTGGCCAGTACTATGAATTAAACTTAATGCTAACATTAATCAAGTTTTGGCTAAAAAGAAAAGGTATTTTTTGTTCCTTTTTTGTTTTTTTTATAAAGAAACTTTATGTACATTGGTTCTTTTATACAAGAGGTTCATTGGATAAATGCATCAAAAAATTAAACCAGTTCTGCAGTAAACTTTACAAAAAATACATTTTGTTTCATTCATTGAGAGATGTAGAAAAGGGAGGGCGATCAAATATTGACCAATAACATTTCTTCCTTCTCATTATTTAGAAAAAAAGTTGCTCTAATACCTATTTTAAAAGAAAAGCAATATACAGCACAATAAATGGGGGAGGACAAAAAAAAATGTTTTTGAACAAAATTTAGTCATTCGATTTGGTAACCAAGGAGAGGGGCTGTGACTGGAACAGAGCATGGTGGGAGTGGAGAGCCGCCTGGTGGAACGGGGAGGGAGGGGAGAGCATGGAGGGGTGCAGGGAGGTGAACGGGATTGGCCGGGTGAGAATGGGCGTGGTCGAATGGTGGCTACCTGAATGGATGGAGATGGCGGGGTGGTGGTGGTGGTGGTGGGAGGAGGAGGAAGAGGAGGAGGAAGAGGAGGAGGAGGAAGAGGAGGAGGTGGATGACGCGGACCCGGGGGCTTTCCCGTGCAGGGGGAAATGGTGGTGGTGCATGCTGCTGCGTCCCTCCGGCTTGGTCGTGAGAGACAGCGGCTGGGCCTGCTCCGAGTGGGTGGCGGCCGGCGCGGCCGGAGACGCCAGCGCCGCCGACGGCGTGGCGGGAGAGTCCAGCATGCTGCCGTGGGACGACGCGGGGCTGTCGCACATCTTCTCCGAGGGCAGGTACTGAACGCACTGCTTCTTGTTCCTTATCGAGAAGTCTGCAGGAGAGAGGCAGAGAGAGAGATAAACAATGTTATGATGTGCTGTAAATTATGAATTTACCGTTGGCCTAAAATCTGAGTCAAGTCCCTCAACAACGCTCGTTTGGATAACAGGAAGAGGGGTCGACACAACACAGAGGATGATATGCGATGGAGGCTCACGAAACCACACGTTAGATTCAAATGAATAAGACGTACGACAGAATTCATAGGAGGACACGTATCGTGCACGTACTCGACAGCGACGATATATATATATATATATATATATATACAGTGGTGGAAAGTAACTAAGTACATTTACTTAAGTACTCTACTTAAGTAGATTTTGTAGATTTTGTTTATTATTACAAAATATACATGAACCACTTCAGCCTTATATACATTCCGCCATTTGAAAATAGCCGATCCTGTGACGCATTGTGAGCTTGTAGATCTGCTATTTTCAAAAGATTTTCATACATTTTAAAACTTGGACATTCTGCAGAATGACTATGTTTACTTTTGGTAATTTAAGTACATTTTGATGCCAATACTTTTGTACTTTCACTCATGTACATTTTGAATTCCAAACATTTACCTGTAACAGAGAATTTCTACATTGCAGTATTGATACCTCTACTTAAAAATGTTAGTACGTTTTCGGCCACTGTATATATATATGCGTTATATATGTGTTAAGAATGGAAATAAATCTGCCGCCATGATCCAACTCAACATAATAGCGGTGATAACAGTGAAACAGTGAAATGAGACCGGGCGTGGGTGGAGCAGATGGCGATGGTCTTACTGTTGCATCGCTAGCAGACGTACCTGCCACTATTAGCACTGAACCTCATATGCTGCTTGTCAAAGTGTAGAGGAGGAGGAGGGAGTTAGTAGAGAAGTGTTAGTGAAGGAAATGACCCATGCCAAAAGTAAATAAATACAGTACATATATAAATAAATACATAAAACCAAACAAAGGGAGTTTGTGTCCCAGGTTGTTTGGACCTATGCTAGGTTTGGACCAATTCCTTGGGCATTGCAAGCTGAGTAAAGCATATATATATACTGTAAGGTTATTTTATACAGATTTTGTGTTGTTTTTTGTTCCACTATATAAGAAGGGACCAACAGAAAGGAGAGAAAAGCCCCTTACCCTCTGGTGTTGAGTCTGGTTTATTATCTCTCTTCCTCTTTTTCCGCTTTCCCTGCACAGATAAACACAACAATGTTGTAAGAAAAAAAGAAAAGAAAACGTCTCACTAACAAAGTGCAAGCAAACCGCTTCAGTCCATGAGAACAAAAGAGTAGTTTTTGTCATTACTTGAAACAATTAAAATAGTCTTGTGCTTTAAGGGAGAACATATCCCACTTATGGAGCCCACTTTTTTTAGCTGGTGGTTGAGAGAGACGGAATACGTCGAGAAGAGCCACTCACATAGTTATCTCGGGCTGACCAGCCGGGGTAGAGCTGCGAGTGTAGTTGCCTCTCTTTCCTCGCCAGCTCGTAGTATTTGGCTTGTTCCTCTCTTGATAGGGAGTGCCACTGCAGACAAAGGAATAAGAAAAGTCAGTGGATATTGTGTTAGGGTTACATATATGCCAACACAATTGCCTACAAGCAACACGCATGCAAATGCACACACCCAATCCCCTCCACTACTCCCTGTGTGCGCACACACACACACACACACACACACACACACACACACACACACACACACACACACACACACACACACACACACACACACACACACACACACACACACACACACACACACACACACACACAGTTATCTACTGAGATACTCTGTCTTTAGAGGTGTTGTCTAAAGAACAGCATGTCCTGCAATGTCCTTATCGCATTAACGTGAGTCTGGTGTAGATGCATTTCTGTTACTTTATTTTAGTTTTTTTTATTGACCACAAATGTTAAGAAAGTTATTTAGATAGCATATTGTTTAGACAAACATTTAGGTTTATTGTTTAACTGGTATCCTAGTTTCTTTGAGGCACTCCATTGTTCTTTCTGTCTGCACTCTACTTATATGACTATTTACCTTGTTGTTTATTGAAAGCTCATGCTTCCTCTGCTTAATTCTGATGTTGCAATTGTACGTCGCTCGGAATAAGAGCGTCTGCTAAATGCCTAAATTGTCAATTGTATGTATTAAATACAGTGGTGAAAGAACTACAATGTTTGAAAATAGCCTTGGTATAAAATAAGGCTAAAGTGGTTAATGTATGTTTTATAATGTAATCATTTATATCTGCAAAGTAACTAGAAACTAAAGTTTTCAAATAATTGTAGTGGAGTAAAAGTGACATTTGCCTCTGAGATGTAGTGGAGTAGAAGTACGGTACAGTACTTGAGTAAATGTACTTAAGTTACTTTACACCACTGACCAAATACTATTTGGTCCACTCTTATGTGTTTTTGTGATGGGCGTTCACATGGCACCAGGTGCCATAGAGCATTCCTCATACAGTAAAGTGATTTCTAATTGTGTCTGTGCTCACCCGTCTCCCTAGGATCTGGTTGATGGCGGCGCTCTCTTTCAGAGTGCACTCAGCCACTACTTTGGCCCTCATCTCCTTCATGTAGAGCATGAAGGCATTGAGAGGTTTCTTGATGTGTGGCTTCTTCTCTTCCTCCTTCTTGGCCGGCCCCGGGGATTTTCTGCTGAAACCAGGCATTTCAAAATACGTTGAGATGGGACCATAGCCATAGCTGCTTCAGAGATAATGACAAATACAGTACAAACTGGTGGTAAAGCACGAGTCAATGAAGAAAGGATGTATCTAATAATGCAGTGGTTTTCAAACGTTTTAATGTCCAAGCAAGGCACACACCGATGGGCAAGTCAAAATCTTAAGGCACATCTGTATTCACATCTGCAAGCTCACAATGTGTCACAATGTGACACGTTGTGAGCTTGTAGATTTCCCCCCCGCTTTTTTATGTGGAAAACATCTTAATTAGAAAGAAAAGTATTATTAGCATTATTAACATTTCACCTATAATGACATGCTCAAAATAGAGATTTGTCAGATTGAAAAAGGTGGGAATATATATATATTTTGCCTCTGTATTGGGAATTTAGTGCGCACAAAATACTGATGCCAATGGTTCTCAAAGTGGGGTCCAGGGACCCCCAGGGGTCCTTGGAGGGGTTCCAGGGGGTCCCCAGAAAAAGGTGTTACCGTGTTTGTTTTTTTGTAATCGCAGATGTACAAGCCCACAGCGCGTCACTTTGTACCGCACTGTGAGCTTGTACATCTGCTATTTTAGAAACTTTTAGAAAAATCTTTAAAATGTTTTTGTGTTTTCTTTTTTTTTAACACAAATCTTCTCTTCTCAAAATTCAGATGGGGGGGTCGCCGCCAAATATATATCAGTTTGGGGGTCCTTGCCATGAAAAGGTTTGAGAACCACTGGTGTAAAGGGACTGCTTATAGAAGGACTCTTACGCATGCATTGAAGGGCTGATGTTGTCGCTCCTGGGCTCCTGCTTGATGGCCGGCGAGACGATGGCGGGGTGCGGGATGCCCGTCTGGTGCAGGCCTTGGGGGTGATGAGTCACCATGTGGGGGGAGAAACGGCTGGACACCAGGCTAACGAGGAAACAAAGACAACGTTATAACGACCATTAACGTTATACCACAAATCTGCATTATTAACAACTTAAACCAGGGGTCTTCAGCGTTTTCAGGCCAAGGACCCCCTAGCTGAGAGAGAGATGAAGCAGGACCCCCTCTATGAATAAAATTGAGTTGTAGATTATTATTTTATTTTTTTTACTTGGTCTGCTCTTTTTTCCCTCTCTACACCATACCTCTTTGCCAAAAATAGCCGATCTACAAGCTCACAACGTGAGCTTGTAGATCTGCTATATTTGGCTAAAGTTCTCCTCAGAAAAGGGATGCTAGGGTTCAAGTGGTTAATGTAAAAAATATCATATCACACAAAGATTTGGCGGGCCCCCTGTAGTAGCTCTGAGGACCCCTAGGGGTCCCCTGGACCCCCTGTTGAAGACCTCTGACTTAAACCCTATTTCCGTCATATGACGAATAGTGAAGATAGTGAAAAAGCGCGTCGGTTTGCGGTTAAAAAAAAGAACCCGTGTTCCAATGGATCCAATGTGGTTATGATTTAGTCACAAGCTCTTGTTAACCAACTTTTCATTGGTTAAATATTTACACAGCCCACAGAGAGACTAAACCACTTTCAACTATTTTTGACCATTTCAACTATTTTTGACCATTTTTGACCATTTCTGTCCAAAGTGGACATGGCCCCAAAATAAGGACAGCCTGTTTGAACGTGCTTAACCCTGGGCTTAAAAAAAAGTTCGAACAGGCCCCGCCTCGTTATGGTCCTGCTGCACACCACCGCCGTCAGGTCAAATTCAGTGTGAAAACTCGGTCCGTCTAGACGTAAATCATACGACACAATGAGCTACATGCTTGGTTTTTGTTCAAATATAGACTTTTTCAAAAGCCCCTTTATTCAGCCACGGCTGGAGAAAAGTGGAGTGTGTTGTTGCCATGGCGACAGCATGGCCCCCCGACACCTGAAACCACTTTCCTCACCACGTTCCAAAACCATGGAGGGCCTTCGACAGCCGTTCTCGCTCGCACAGAGCACCTTCACATAAGCGACTCCCTTACTTTTCCAATTGTTAACACAATGGAGCATTGTAGTGGACAACGGTGGGGGAATTAAGTTCCACGCACCTCTTGCCACGCATTCTTGTTAAATACGTGTTACAATGGAAAATCGTTCACTGCTTAAGAAAAAAAGAAGGTAAAAAAGAATCTCATAAACGTCTAGACTGTCATACAAGTCAATATACACAACTGCCCTGTGCTTGAGGATTGCAGGAGGCAGCCTCCCCCCTCCCTCCCTCCCTGCCATACGCCACGCAAATCTCTTTTTTTTTCTTTCAATTTAACGATATAAGCAATTATCCTGTCTCTGGCTTGCACCGAAGACCTGCACACCTCAGCCACTGTCATATTAGGACATACCCTATTGGGTGGTTTTACATAATTTTACATAATCATAATACCCTAATGTACTTCTCCTTGATAATCTCCTCTAATAACGCTTGCCGGAAGTAATGTCCATAGCAGGTTCCGGTTTAGCGCTAATCCGTTTCTCTTTTTTTTTTTAAAGACCCCACAATATAGTATTTTCCTTTAATACATAGACATGTTCACAATATACTAAAAAATAAACTGGACATGTATAGATTAATACCTTTCACATTTGTCACTTTTTTGTTGTTGCAATACACACCTACTTGCAATGTGTTCTTATTAATGTACCGCTAAACCAGGAACTGTTATAGACAGTTATAGACTACTGCAAGGCATTATGGTCCATGTAAAACATTGAATAAATAATTGTAATAGCCCTTTACAACACATCATGCAGCATCATCAGTCCCGTGTTGCCTCAGGGATGAAGGTGTCAGCTAAACTTGTCCAACGCTACCTGATACATCTAAGATTTTCCACGTGTAACAAAGCCATTGTAAAAGTTAAAGGCTTAGTGGCACGATAAAGCAAGCATCCTCGATAAGGACGCTATAAGGCATAGCCCTGTACACAGATGACAGATGCACACGCTGTGTATTTGCTGGTTTTAATTTCATTCACATGATTTTTATTGCGGGTTTAAAAGACACTAGATCAATAACAGCGAGGCACGGACCAAACAATAGCGGCAGTCGACATAACAATGTAATCTCATAAAATATCTGAGGAATTTGCAGGTGATACGGTGCTTTCACTGCCATTTCTTCTTAGCCAGATTTTATATTTTAGCTTATGCTAACAAGGGGGTGCCATTGTTGTCCCCTGGGGATAAAACAAGGCCTGCCTATGTTTTTACAGACCAATGGTTAGCCCTTGATAAATCACACACAGCTGTTTCAACTAACGGACGATATAGTGAGACTCAGAATGTTAACATTAACAGAATCTGCTGTGCTACACAGGTTTCAACCCCTAAAAAGAAATCTTACTTTGCACTATAGCAAAGTTACCCCACCAGCACCTAATTCTACCTAATCCAAGTTCTGTGGTTAATGTTTCAACCCATTAAGACCGGGAACGCATCTGTCATTTTAGATTTCTTTGGCTATAAAAAAATAGCTTGTAGAGCTGCTATTTTTGAAAAATCGTGAAAATGTGTGCAAATCTTTGAATATATATATATTTCTAAAGCGAACATTTGTAACTCAAATCTTTGCTTCTGGGGGTCCCTGGAACAAATTATTTTGAGATGGGGGTCTGTGGCCAAACACGTATCATTTTGGGGGTCCTTGGCATGAAAAGGTTTGAGAACCACTGATATGGCAACATTAGGATTTAGAAAGACATTTTGTAGAATCGGCCTCAGGTCTTAATGGGTTCATCGAAGATTATTTCTCTTCTGTTCAATGTTTTAGGGCAAATAAAGCAGTGCCTGGCTAGCATGACACTAAACCTGGAATATCTTACGTAAAATAATAATGCAATGTCCTTCAGGTGTATTATGGAGTGTGCGATGTGTCTATCCAGTGGATTCATTCTTTCATTCTTCGACCGGAGCTACAAATACTATTGATCGCTCAGAGACCCTTTTGAATATTTCATCTCATATGAACACCGGAAGGCTGGCTACAAATCTCTCTAAGTTTGACAGCAGGTCAGTGAGTTAAGTCTGAAGGGACTTGTAGTTTCAGATGAGCTTTGATTTGTCCTAATCGATTCTTGGCCCTTTCATCTTTGTGTGTGTGTGTGTGTGTGTGTGTGTGTGTGTGTGTAGTCGAGCGGCTCAGGAGATTGGCCTGGCTGTGGAAGTTTAGCTCTCAAGAAAAAAGTTAAAAGGCTCAACCTGTCTCAGATAGACTTATAAGACCTCAAATTCCTTTGTAGTTTAATTGACACCACTGACTGTCACATCATCTGATGGTCTAGGTGTCTGAAATAGAAAGTACATCTGTCCTATCTTACGGGGTAATTTCACCCGATATTCCATTCCTACGCTCTTCCATGGAGATATTAAATGATAATCGATAATATTCAAGCTTACTTCCTCAGATTATTGCTGTGGCAGCTTAACAAAAGAAGCCTTGCCGTCAATGTTTTCTTTTCTTTTTTTCCGCTAGTATCATATTGTAAATGGAATAAAGATAATGGCAAATTTCACCTACAATTCCTCAGTGTCGGAAATAATTTGCTCACGTAACAGTGGAAAAGGTTTGTCAATAACGACATTATGCAATAAAATAGTGAATGAACGGACGGAAACACACCTAACCGCATATCTGACATGTTGCAATATTTCAAAACTTTGCAAACAAACATTTGCTTCAGTGGAAACACGTAATGATAAGAAGGGCCTTTTTTTGCATGTATTCAACTGTATTTTACCCCTTGTACTTGTTTAACCCATCTTGTGTCATTTTTAGATTTCTTTGGCTATTCAAAAATAGCAGATATACAAGCTCATAGCACGACACCGAGTGCCGCGCTATGAGCTTGATGATTTTGTTCCAGGGACCCCTCCAGAAGCAAGGATTTGAGTTACAAATGTTCGCTTTTAAAAAATACATATTCAAACATTTCCCAGATTTTTCTAAAGTAGCAGATCTACAAGCTCATATGAGCTTGTATATCTGCTATTTTTGGGTCTTAATGGGTTAAAACCGCTGGCAAAGCATGCGCGTTAAACGTGATTACAGCATATTGTCATATAACCCTCTACATATTAGATATCGCCCTCTGGGAATGTGGGGGTGTCGCTCGAACACGATCCACTCACCTGGACATGGATGCATTCATGGCCAGCGCCGGATAGGGGTGACGGAAACCCCCCGGGGGGATAGAGTACATGTGCTGGCCCTGCCTGAGAGAGAGAGAGAGAGAGAGAGAGAGAGAGAGAGAGCAAGGGGGAGGAATAGAGAGGCAAAGTTAGGAAGAGAGAAGCAGTGGTATAAAGTAACTAAGTACATGTACTCAAGTTAAAGTACTGGGGTATTTGTACTTTACTTGAGTATTTCCCATTTCCAATACTTTTACTTCTACTCCACTACATCTCAGAGGCAAATATTTCTCCACTACAACTATTTGAAAACTTTAGTTACTAGTAACTTTGTAGATTTTGATTATTGTTACAAAACACACAGCAACCACTTCAGCCCTATATAGTATACATTTCGGCCATTTGAAAATAGCCGATCTACAAGCTCACAATGCGTCGCGATGCGACTTATTGGGAGCTTGTAGATCCGCTATTTTCTAAAGATTTTGATACATTCGAAAACTTGAAATGGGACATTCCGCAATAATGACTACTTTTACTTTTGGTACTTCAAGTACATTTTGATGCCAATACTTTTATACTTTTACACAAGTACATTTTGAATTTGAATACTTTTACTTGTAACAAAGTATTGATACTTTTACTTAAATAAAACATTTGAGTACTTTCTCCACCACTGGAGAAGGAAAGAGAGAGAGAATAGGCTCCGGTGAGAGAGGTGGATCAAACACAGCTGACAGACTCCAAAAACCCACCAGCACTAATCCCCTCCTCATCAGCTCAAATCCCCTTGCTTGCGGAACAGCACCGTTGCAATTGATTACAACACCCCGTAGCAAAAAACACATAAATGTTCAGGATTTATCCCGGTGAACTCGAATGTTTTTATGATTTATTGTTGTTTTGATATGGTACACCTGCACCTACATTATGGATCATAAAAAACAGTTAAAATAACAGCCTTACAGTGAAATCCCTGGGTCTCAGTTTGATTTGCTGGCTATCAGCTGCGTGACGTCATTCAAGAAGTCACACAGAGGAATGAGTCTCGCTCCCTTTGCTAGAATCCAAAATGAACTACTCTTAACCAATTTGTTGCGCTTTCCTTTTTATTGATCGTTTTAATATCTACAGTATATTATATTCTGCTGGCCTAACATTAAAAAAGCAGTGGTTCTCAACCTTTTCAGGCCGCGACCCCCCAAAATAATCATATTTGAACTGGGGACCCCCCAAAATAATCATATTTGAACTGGGGACCCCCCAAAATAATCATATTTGAACTGGAGACCCCCCCAAAATAATCATATTCGAGTTGAGGCACTACATTTAGCCTGACTTGGTTCCACAGATAAATGTTGTCAACGCCTCACGCTGCGAGGCGTTGTGAACTTGTAGATCAGCTATTTTCACATTTTTTTGCCTCTGTCTTATATTATTTGACAATTTGGCCAATGTTTGATGTTTTTTATATTTAGAATAGTTTGTTGATTACTTTTGATAAAGGAATGGTCTTAAAAGTCCTTAAATTGTCACTTCACTATCATCTGGTTGAGAATCACTGCATTAAAGAACCTAGACTTGAGTACTTGTTTCAAGTAAGCCAACAATTTGAGACCAAATCGATTAAGGAATATTAGTACTCAAGATTTTATTTGAACAGATCAACGCGATACTCTACTATCAACAAGTATCATCAGAATGAATGGAATTATGCAAAGAATCCAAATGTATGCGCAATATTCCAAATGCAACAGTTTTTTTACAAAATTAAAGTGCAATGAATAAGAGTAACTCACTGAGGCACGAGCCAGCCCAGAGGATGTGCGATCTGACCCACTGCTCCTGGAGACAGCGGGTAGTAGGGTGAGAGCTCCGATGGGTGAGGGGTCCGAGGAATACCTGCAGGCAACCGCAATCACAACAACAAGCTGAAGCATAATGTACACGCTAATATGGGAAAGAAATGTTATCATCAATGTGATAAAATAGCCTAATATATCCATGGTCTGGAGACAAGCCAAGTTCTGCACAGGTTGTTGCATAATGGTCCAAATTAGGTTACTTTCAACCTGGCATCCCTATTTTTGGGTGTATTTTCCAAAATAGCCAAAATTGCAGATCCACAAGTGCCTGGCACTGTGACACATTGTGAACTTGTGGAACTACTATTTTTTTGTTTTGTTGCTATTTTAGCGTGAAACTTTCATAAGACCAAAATAAAATAAGGCTTAACCCATTGAATCGGGGAACACGTCTGTCATTTTTTGATTTCTTTGGCTATTCAAAAATAGCAGATATACAAGCTCATAGCGCGGCACTCAGTGAGCCTGTAGATCTGCTATTTTTGAAAAAATCGTGAAAATGTGTGCAAATCTCAACTCAAATCTTTGCTTCTGGGGGATCCCTGGAACAAAACAGTTTACAAATGTTCGCTTTAAAAATATATATATTCAAAGACTTGCACAAACTTTCCCGCTTTTTCAAAAATAGCAGATCTACAAGCTCATAGCGCGGCACTCGGTGCCGCGCTATGAGCTTGTATATCTGCTATTTTTGAACAGCCCAAAGAAATCCAAGAAATGACACAGATGCGTTCCTGGTTTTAAAGGCTTAAGTGGGTTTATGGTTTGGCAACACAAAAAAAAAATATGTCCGTAATAAATATACCTGTCTTTGGGTCTAGGATCTCGGGGGAGAGGTGTGAGGGCGGCGTGCCCGGAGAGAAGTGTTCGTTGCTGTAGGTGATTAACGGGGTCAGCGGGTGGACATGGTGGGCATGCTGAACCACCGGGACCTTGTTGGACTGTGAAAGAGAAAGAGAGAGAGAGAGGGGAAACAGATAGAGAGAGAGAGAGAGAGAGAGAGAGAGAGAGAGAGAGAGAGAGAGGGGGTTAGAGGAGCTGATAAGCACGGAGGCTCTCTGACGCCTCTGGCTAACACAGTATTCAAAACACTAGCGGCACGTGATATCATCTGATATTATGCATCTGTTCATCAGGGGGGCTTATGTGTAACACGTTATGCACCGACGTGTTGATCTCTGAGAAGCATCTGAAAACTCTCCCAATGCATTTACAGTAGTGGAGGCTGTACATTACACGCTGGTCACTGAGTCACACAAGCATATGTGTTACATGTCAGTGGTGTAAAGTACATGTATTATTTACAAGCCTTTATTGATAGTGTACAGTAGACTGGACAGGACATGGAGGAAGGAGAGATGGGGAGTGACACGCAGCAAAGGTTCTTTGGGATCGGGATTCGAACCCGCCACTTACATGTAAGTACAATTTTTGAGGTATTTTTAACTTTACTGGAGTATTTCCAGTTTTCAGTACTTTTACTTCTACACCACTACATCTCAGAGGCAAATGTTGTAGTAACAAAGTTACTAGTTACTTTGTAGATTTGGTTATATAACTGATGCATGTCAGTTACAAGACATACATTTACCACATCAGCCCCATTTAAGCTTTGGCAATTTGAAAATAGCCAATCTACAAACTCAAGAGCTTGCAGATCGACTATTTTCAAAAGATATGTATACATTTTAGACATATGATAACCTAGTGAAACGGGACATTCTGCATAATGAGTACTTTTACTATTAAGTATGCTTTGTACTTATACTCAAGTCAATTTTGAATTCCGGACTTTTACTTATAACAGAGTATTTTTACATTGCAGTATTGATACTTTTACTTGAGTAAGACATTTTAGTACTTTTTCCCACCCCTGCCTGCAGGTCACTGTGTCACCATTAAGTAGCATGGGGTTACATGCGTCTGAACTATCCTGAGCGTAGCGCCCTCCACAGATCAACAACAGACTCTGCATGTGAATGTGACAGGCCGTATTATGATGCAATCTGGACCAGCACCAAGGAACACTAAAAAGCCTCGCGGACACATGCCAAGACCATTACAGTCATTTAGTGGAGGAGAGAACTGTTTGTTCAGCCCAACAAGCAAAACAACAGCGCCGCCGGTCCAGAAGTCACACCAGCACCTCATGCACAGATTGCACACGCAGACGCACGCCCACGCGCGCGCACACGCACACGCACACACACACACACACACACACACACACACACACACACACACACACACACACACACACACACACACACACACACACACACACACACACACACACACACACACACACACACACACAAAACGAGGCTAAGAATAAAAGGCTATCCATAATCAACTGGAAAGATTATCAATCCCACATTTTCCACAACGATCCATTTATAGGAATATAGAAAGTGGATGGCAACGCAGAACAGAATATCTTGGATATTTCATAACAAAATCTTAATGAAGTCATGACAACAACGATGTCATGTCAAAAATGTCAAAAATGGCCATGACGGAGAGAGCGGAATAAAGAAATTCCATCATGAAACTTTTATTTTTATTTTGATGTTGTTAATTAAAGATACTTTTAACAATACTCCATGGTGTGGTGAGAAAACCCAGACCCTTGATTGACTGTGTTGGCCCAATCGCCCCCTCACAGACCCTGGCCAGGTCTGGACAATGACAATGACAACGATGATGATGATGGTGGTGGTGATGATGATGATGATGATGATGATGAAGACAATAATAATAACCAGCGTCTCTACTTTCATTAGGGTAGTGTTTAGCCTCGCAGTCATTTCCCCTGGCTGCTCCGCTGAATAGAGCGCTTGTTGGCTCAACTTGTCACATGGGAGGGTCAGGGGGTGGGGGGGGGTGAGGGTGGTGTGGGGGGGAGAAAGGAGTCTTGTTCCTCCAGCCTAACCTTTCTTCAATATCCCTCCCCCACCCCCCCCCCCCCCCCCCCCCCCTCCTCACCCTCTCGTCTCTCCAACGTGGTCTGGGAGGGAACAAGGTTTGCATTGAGACTTCTGTACGCTCTCTTACTTCACGCTGCTGAGAATTGTTCCAATTTTTTAGCCGTGCCTTTTTTTTTCTCTCTCTGCTACATTTATTTTTTAAGGCAGGGTCCAACCTTTACCTTCTTTTTTAAAGCCTTAGCAAACGTATTCCAGCCCACGTCTTAAGAAGGCGTACTTTGATTCTGGTAATGCCAGCCCTAGTGAAGAAAATATTTACTGGTGTAGTGAAACAAGGCTATATTAAGATCACTTTACTTAGAACAGAGCTTTTTATGTTTTCCCTAAAAAGACCTGGAGAGCGCGTAAGGTCAATATGTTTTTGAAAGTACATTAGGTGAGCCCGGAAACAAGATTTCATACAACACAGAAAAAAAAGGCTTTGATATAATTTGATGTCAGGAAAAAAAAAAAGCTTTATGGAGATTGAAACCCCAGATCCCACATGTCATGTATATTTCAGTTGAGCTTTGTTGCTCTACTTCATGTACAATGTGCCTGAGTTTTTCCCTATATTGTGCATGCTGTTTGAGACCTCTAGACCTGGGTGCCAACACATTTTTGGGAAGCACTTCAGTTAGAATTTGAAATTATGCCCTATTAATAATTCATATTCTGGAATGCACCAATCGTGTGTTTGCTTTGAACAGATTTTATAAGTTTAAAGGCACCGGTTTTCAACATCACAATTCCGGTATTCATTTAAATTAAAGCGGCCCGAAAAAGAACTGTGACGTACAATCGAGTGTGCAGACTGTACTACACATGCAAAATGCATTTCGACTTGCCTCCTACCTGTTGAGCCAGTCACTATACCGACCGAGGAGAGGTTATACCATGGTCAACATTTTACAAAGACGGCAAGCTCATAAGGAAAACTCCTTACTTTAGGTCAGAGCCGTTTCACAGTTAAATAAATAAAACACTGTAAAAAGTCAAGCACCAACGTATTAACTCCTTGCTTAATGAATTAAGTTCTAGCAAACACAAAACGCAGTCATGTAAAAATTGTGGCTCGGTGTGTTGGTGTAAAACTAAAGCCGCGATCCATCAATACCTTCATTCAGTTGCTTTATGTGTAGGGGTAATATTCCTCTCAAACCCGCGACAGCTTCATATGCTCCAGCTTCACGATCCATGGGCAAGGTGTAATAAGGAAACCACATGGAACATGAGCTGTGTTTTAAATATAAACAACATCTACGTGACAGGACGGATACAGAGCAAACCTGGAACCAGATGGTATCTGCATTGACAGACAGCAGAAATCATGCTCTTTACATAGACGTGCTTGTTGAAATACTGGCCTGCAACATAGTGCAGCCGTACCCTCGCGGCTCGCAAAGCAACAACACTGGGATTCTGGTATTAGAGCAGGCTCGACATAGTAGCAGGGAGATGAAAAATAGCAAAAAAAGGTTGCTGAGCCAGTGCAGAGAATAGGTGTCTCTCTGTTAACCCATTCAGACCGGGAAAGAATTATTGTGTCATTTTTAGATTGCTTTGGCTATTTAAAAAAAATCTTGAAAATGTGTGCAAATCTTTGAAAATATACTAATTTTTAAGGCAACATTTGTAAAATCTTTGCTTCTGGGGGATTCTACAAATGTCTTCTAAATCCTAACAGTTTTTTTTTAAATATGTTTCTATATCAGTGGTTCTCAAACTTTTTCATGTCAAGGACCCCCAAAATGATATGTATTTGGCCGCAGACCCCGTATCTCAAAATATTTTGTTCCAGGGACCCCCAGAAGCAAATATTGTTGTTAAAAATGTTCGCTTTAAAAGAGAACATTATATTCAAAGATTTGCACTCATTAAAACATTTTTAAAAAAAATAGCAGTTCTGCAAGCTCGTAGCACCGCACTCAGTGCCGCGCTACGAGCTTGTATATCTGCTATTTTTGAATCATGCTTTTTTTAGGGTCAAATCTAAAAATGACACAGATGCATTCCCGGTCTAATTGGGTTAAGAGGTTTTCGGGGCTAAGAGAGGCAGAGGTGGCAATACCTCGATGGGCTGTCCAACTTGGAACGGCGCTAAGAAAAGCACAGTCCTTGGTCAATGTGGGTGGAGGGGTGGATTTCATTCAAGCAAACATGTTTTTGGATCCTGCACATCTGAATTGAATTACTAGGCAAACAGCCGACGGGGAAGAGAGCTTAGAACAAACTGAATAACCCTGCAGCTTTGTGTGCCTTTCTGCGAGGCGATTTCTGGGTGGGAGGTTCAGAGGCCTTTTCAAAACGGCCAGGAAAGACAGGGTGAAAAAGAATGCCTGGCATGCTGAGAAATCCAAGCCTTGTTTGTCAACGCCAACAGGAAGCGGACGTGAGAGGGGTCTGACTGTGTCGTATGCCTTTTAGAATCGGCCCCTCCTTTAAGCCCATGCCATTCATCACAGACAACTTGCTGCTTTACCTCTGCCCATCGCCTTTGGAAAGGTCAACGGCACTAATATTCTAGGTTAGAATAATAAGAGCGCGCTGTGTCATATTACGGGAGTGGAGTCGGTCAGCAGCAGTGTGACCATTCTCTACGGTCATTAAAGGGCACACACACACACACACACACACATGCGCGCCGGACACACGCACACACAAGCGCACACAACACACACACACACACACACACACACACACACATGCACACGCGCACACACACACACACACACACACACACACACACACACACACACACACACACACACACACACACACACACACACACACACACACACACACACACACACACACACACACACACACACACACACACACACACAAACACACTCACACACACACACACACACACACACACACACACACACACACACACACACACACACACACATGCACATGCGCGCACACACACACACACACACACACACACACACACACACACACACACACACACACACATATGACAAGGCATATACTAAAAACAAGCTCAGTGGGATATAACGCCAAACTCAATATCTTTGTGGGATGTGTTATTCAATAATAAATAACTGTAAATTGATTAAGCTTCAGTAACATATTTTCTTTAACATTGACATGTTAAAGAAAAGCTCACTTTGTTTGTGTTTAAATTCATTCATGGGCTCGATGTGCGATAACTGACACATTCTATGACCTTATGATTTTTGACTGCATCTTGAATTTCAGATCCACATTCCACATGTCTGAGGAAGAAGCTCTTGTATATCTGCAGTGGGCCCAGCAGGACTGCAGACCTCAGATCAGTATTCAGTTCAGGCCTTGCCGAAGCCTTTGATTTCATCATGGACCCTGGATGTTCATTGCTTAATCCATTAAGACCGGGAACGCATCTGTGTCATTTTAGATTTCTTTGGCTATTCAAAAATAGCAGATATAAGAGCTCATAGTATTATCTACGAGCTTGTAGATCTGCTATTTTTGAAAGATCTTGAAAATGTGTGCAAAACGTGCAAACATTTGTAACTCATATCTTTGCTTCTGGGGGGTCCCTGGAACAAAATATTTTGAGATGGGGGGTCCGTGGCCAAATACATATCATTTTGGGGGGTCCTTGACATGAAAAGGTTTGAGAACCACTGATGTAGCAACATAGTTTTTTTTTCAGAAAACTGTTTTAGATTTAGAAGACATTTTGTAGAATCGGCCTCAGGTCTTAATGGGTTAATGCAAAATGGGAAACTCTCACCGGACGCCAAGTCAAAGGTCTGCAGAAGAAATGTGGGCCAAGAAGAGTAAGGACCAAATCGGACCAAAAAAGAAAATGTTTTTTCTTCTTTTTTTAAAAGCTGCCTCATCGTCACTCAGCATCTCAACGAAATCTGTCATGTGTCCGATGTGTTGAAAACAGCACCATGGACACTTGAGGGGGAAACAAAAGGCATCTCTGGAATGCTGCACATGGACCATGCAAGCACTTCAATTCGCTTAAAAAATTTGGGTGACTAAAGTGACTTATGACATGCTGACAACAAGACCAGGTCTCTTGTTGGTCTTGATGACTCCACACACCACTAATACAATATTGAAACAGAGAGCAGGATTCTTCTGTGTCTGTCAAGTTCAGACCGGCCCATATGTGAGGGCCCTGATCTGATAAGTGATGGTGGGGCAGTCACTCGGGTCAGTGCTACCTCATTAGAGTGTCACTGCTCCTTTTAAACCAACATAATAGTCAAGCGCTTGTCACATAATGACACGTAGAATGGGTCCCTCCCGGACAAATTAACGTGAGTCACTGCTGAATGACCTCAGCGGAGGAAGTATTCAGACCATGACAGCACTATCAACATGGCTGTAATAGGTATGTTGGCGTGATGATTGCTATATGAATACACATGATCAGCCACCTCCTCCTCCTCTATGCTCCTCGACTCTCTCTCTCTCTCTCCTCTTGTTCTCCTCTCTCTCCTCTTCAGTTTGAGCTCAGCCACTGCTGCTTGGACTGACAAGGTTGAGTCTCTCTCCCACACACTGCATCACCTGGGCCTGCAGCGCCTTTTGATGTTTTATTCATGAATAGACAGCTCTCTGAACACAGAGGCTGATATGGGAGTTGCTGGGGTGCCCGCATGTATGTGTGTGTGTGTATATGGTTTGTATGTGTGGTGGTGGTGGTAAGGGATACCGTTAGAATAGCTCGTTCCCCTCTTTCCCAGTCTATCCCCCCGCAGCACACATACGCTCCAATCACCATCACAACCACCGTTACTACCAAAAGCAATACCAACTGAATGCTAAACAAACCTGTCTGTTGAATAATTGAGGATCTCGGAAGCCAGAGTGGGCTCCGGATTAGCATACAGGCCTTATGGACCCAATCTGCACAGTGACAGGACAGCTTTGCCCTCGACTCTCACTCCCACAGAAGGCTCTGATTTCTACGTCTTGTATATATACGCCTCTCTGTCTCCCGTTCCACACGGCCCCGCCGTACCGTGAGCGAGGAAGGGCAGAAGTCAAACACGCAGGTTCCTCGTTAGCAAATGGATTTGCCGTGTGTCAGAATCTAGGAGGAGGAGCGCTGAATGAACGTTATGATGCTCATCGTCGGTGTCATCATAATCTCAAGGCTCGCTGTATTTTTCGTCCGGTAGAAGGCACTGATGACACTAGCCGCTCATATAGTGATTCTAAAACTCAAATGAACCACTTTCAACTGGCATCCCTATTTTGGGCATGTCATTCTAGACAAACTTTTTTTTTTTTTATGTCAGTGGTGCTCAAACCTTTTCATGTCAAGAACCACCCAAAATTATATGTATTTAGCTGCCAACCCCCATCTCAAAATATTTAGTTCCACGGACCCCCAGAAGTAAAAAAAAATCGCTAAAAGAATATATATATTCAAAGATTTGCTAAATCGTTCAATATTTTTCAAAAATAGCAGATCTACAAGCTCGTAGCACGGCACGAAGTGACGCGCTATGAGCTTGTAGATCTGCTATTTTTTAATAGCCAAAGTAAAATTATGCTTTTTAGCTAAAATCTAAAATTTCCCGGACTTAATGGGTTAAATTATTATTCAAAAATAGCAATTTTTGTGTCACGCGGCTATTTCCGCCGCGTGACACCATCGTGCGTCATCGTACGTATAAAATAAGGCTTAAGTGGTTAATGAGGTTAAAACCACATGTACATGATATGCCTACAAGTGGAGCTCTCAGTCACTACAGATATTCCTCCTAATCAATTAGATCAAATCACACCAGCCACCATGTAAACAAAAACAAAACATCTCTCTCTATATATATATATATATTATTAGACACAAGCTTGAATATGTATTACTTTAATAGTATTTACATGTTTTACGGCAGGTCCAAACGTTCCTTCTTTTAAAGCTTTTAATAAGCCTCGGCTATTTTTGTCGCGTGAGAGTGACACCATCGTACAAAATAGGCTTTAAGTGGTTAACGAGGTTAAAGGAACCACATGTACATGATATGACTCACTGCATAAGCTCTCCTGCAGAGATCTCTCAAAATCAATATTAGATCTAATATGTTTGTAATCATTATTATTAGATGTAACACAAGCTTGAATATGACTGCAGGATCACATGAAGGACCCTGCCCCGTAGGGCTCACAGTAATCGTATCGCAGAGATAAAAATATATCGTGAAATTGTCCTCCGTCATACACTACTAGGATGAATTCGCTTTTGTTGAGCTGCAAATTCAGTACCACGTAAACCCTTTATACTTGATATGACAGACCTGTAAAGAGTGCATTTGGTACGCTCTTATTTCACGCTACACAAATCGATTCACCAAAAATAGCAAGCTCTCACAACGCGTTGTAGATCGGCTATGTTTGCCGAACGTTACCCCCCAGAATAGGGAAGTGGTTGAATAAAAGTGGCATTCTAAGCATTTTTTATCACGATAATATCGTTAATCGCAAATACTTTTTTGCCACAATAATCGTGACATGTAATTTTCATATCGTCCCATCCCCTAAACCAGTAGCTCCAGGACCCCCTACTGGGGTCTCCTGCCCCGCTTCTCTCCTCAGGTCTCTCCTCCCCGGGTCCTGTTGGCCTTGGCCAGTAATCCTTAGCTCCCCCCCCACGCCCCCCACCCCACCCCCGTGGGCACCCATCCGCTCCCTCTGCTCTCATTAGTGCAGTGTTGGGGGGGGGGGGGGGGGGGGGCCTGGGGAGCCTGCAAGCCTGGGGAGCCAGCCTTCTGCTCACCCTCCCACTCCCGTGTCTCCTCTGGTGGGGTAATGAGCACATAATCAGCCTGGCTCCCTGTCAGCCAGCCGCACACCAGAGGGGCATGTGAGCTTCTGGCCCGGGGTGGGTGGGTGGGTGGAGGGGTGAGGGGGAGAGGGGGAGGTGGGGGGGTTAGGGCACAGTGGGGTGTTATTATACACATTCTAATTCCGTGTGCCCAGGGTATGCAGCAGCAGCAGCGCCGTGCCTGGTGGTACCACCAGACAAAAACTTCCCATCACACACACATCAAATGACCCTCTGGGGTTCTGCTGAGATCACCGGATCGCGGGCCGTGAAAACACTTCCTCCTGGAAGTTCACATGATGTTTCAACTCTCTCTGAACTTCAGAGAGAGTTGACGGAGCAGCGTAAACAATTATGTTATTTGCATCCTGGGGTCAGCGAGCGTCACACAAATGTTTCATTTGAGCTGCATGGATATATAGGCGCTACCTACTGTCTGTCTATGTACACACAATATATGTATATATATTCAGCCTTGCAATGTAATTTTGGCACAGCAGCAGTAACATTATATGATATTTAAATAGCCTTCTAACTAGTATACAGTGCTAGGCATTCATGTTTATTTACATTGAGTGAATTACACTCAATGAATGTAAGCAAGCACCATTCATATTTATTCTTTTGTATTTCTATCATGATATTATTATTATGATGTTATTATCAATAAAATATGTTTGCAATAATGAAAGGCTAATCAAGCTAACAGCATTGTAAGTCTTGCAGAGATAGCCATATAGGGCCCTATACAGTCCCAAACAGGAGTTTAAATAGTTTACTACAAGGTATCTTGCTACGGGGTTAAAATATGAATTACACAACCAACAAAGTCAGAGGCTGGTTGATTAAAAATTCTCACAGAACACACAGCTCAACAACTCGCATTCAATTTCTCAGGCATAATCTACACAATGTCCTCTGTCCGTATTGACCTTCTTGGATCAATGATGTTCAATTGAGATAAAGGTCAAACAAATAGTGACAGGGAGCCAACGCTCTGCACCAAATGAAGCTTCCTTTCAAGTCAATCCTGCAGCAGCAAAGCATCGCAGCGCAGAGTGGAAACAATCCAACTAGAGTCCTCAAACTCCACATCAAGTCTTCAATGGCCTCTTTCATTTCCGCCTAATTCAATTGACATTAACCCGCTCCTTGTACTTTCTTTTCTCTCTCTCTCTCTCTCTCTCTCTCTCTCTCTCTCTCTCTCTCTCTCCCTCTCTCTCTCTCTCTCTCTGCTGTCCTACAATGCAAGAATCATGCATTTCATAATGTTATGCATTAAGCAAATAAGATAAAGGCAATTGGCTGGAACAAAACATTAAACAGAAGCTCTGTCTGACAGACAACCCAGCAGCCATGCTTCGTCGAGTCACTTAGGGGTCAGCACTTATTGTAATAAAATATCTTTAATTGGTTTCCAATTGAGACTGAAAGTCAACCACAGAGCAGCTTTGGATTCCCCTGGGCGAGCTCCACTCCCCTTCACAACAGCTTCCCATTGACCGGCCCTCAATGGAGACTTTGTTGTTTGCATCGTTTGTGCTTATGAGATCCGACGAATCCACCACAAACTAAACAGGACTCGTCTAGCCAGGACGTGTAAGGTCAAGGGGCTGAGTCACAGCGGTTATTTGCCCACAGCCAGCACAGCAAGGGTGGCTTATAACGCTCTCTCTCCTCCATGCATAACTAAACACGACTTCCCCTAGCAGAGATCACTCCGCATGTGATCTGACAGGTGATAGCAGGAGCATGGGACTCCAGTTCATACTCTCATTCAGGCAATGGTGGGAAAAGTACTGCTCACATGTTTTACTTAAGTAAAAGTATCAAATGGTAAAAAAATGGTAAATGGTGCATTTATATAGCGCTTCTATCCGAAGCGCTTTACATTGATTGTGCCATTAACCCATTCACACACACATTCATACACCGATGGCGGAGGAAACCATGCAAGGCACCAACCTGCTCATCGGGAGCAATTAGGGGTTCAGTGTCTTGCTCAAGGACACTTCGACACTAACTCTAGGGGAGCGCCCCAGCCCGGGATCAAACTGGGAACCTTGCGGTTTTCCAGTTCACACTACCCGGCCACTCTACCCCACTCTACCCCTGAGCCACTGCCGCCCCAATACTGCAATGTAGAAATACTCCGTTACAAGCGAAAGTCCGGAATTCAAACTTTACTTGGGTAAAAGTACAAAAGTGTTGGCACCAAAATGTGCTTAAAGTACCAAAAGTAAAAGTGCTCATTATGCAGAATGTCTCATTTCAGGTTTTCAAATGTTTAAGCATCTTTTGAAAATAGCAGATCTACAAGCTCACAACGTGTCGTTCAAATGGCCGAAATGTATAGGGCTGAAGTGGTTCATGTATGTTTTGTAATAATAATCAAAATCTACAAAGTAACTAGTAACTAAAGATTTCAAATAATTGTAGTGGAGTAAAAGTTAAAAAAAATGCCTCTAGATGTAGTGGAGTAAAAGTATTGGAAATTGGAAATACCTCAAGATTTCACTCAAGTACAGTACTTGAGTAAATGTAATTAGTTACTTCCCACCACTGATCTAGACTGCTGTTTATCTAATGTTATCGCAGCCCTGCAGGACACAGCCTTCACAGCAAAACCACACACCGAGAACGGGTCTGCTAAGGTCCCACATTGTGTAGTGACTAGACAATGCGGGACCTCAGCAGACCCGTGTCTCTCTGTGTGTGTAGACTCTCAGTCAAGAGACATCATGATGACTGCTTCGCACCTGTGTGGGAAAGCTTATGAATGGTCTAGGTGGTTCCAAACGTGGATGATTTACAACAAGCTGAGTGATTGTTGGTACGGACAGACAGACAGACAGACAGACAGAGAGACAGGCGTGGCTGGCTGTGCAGTGTGCAATAGTTAGGCCTGCAGGTGCTGTTGTTGCTAGGGGGTAGTAGTGGTGGTGGAGGTGGCTGTGCTGCAGATGGACAGATAGGAGGAGTGTTAGTATCTACTTACTAAATGCCCCGGGGTTGGAGAGCGGGAGTCTTTCAGTCCCGCTGATCCAGGGACGTCCAGGAGAGGCCATTTCATCTGCAGGTACTGTTGGGGTGAGAATGGAAGAAACAATATGAGACAACGACGCTTGCTTATGTAACACAAAGCATGCCGTATATTATGCTACGTTATCCACTGACTAGTGTTTTAAAAAAAAGATTAAACACCATGCATTCCTAAAAGCGCCCATTGCTGCAGTAACGCCAAATAAAACAGATTGAGACGTTCTGGTACGTTCACAGGACAAACTTCACTATTTGCTGTGAGAGTGAACAAGTATGGGGTTGCAGTTTTTTCCCTAGAACATACATGAGGGGTAATGAATGGTGTAAAGCGAGCCAACAGAGAGCCATAACTCTACCAGACACCTGTATGAGACCCATTCTGCTGGCCGGGGTCAGACAGTGGGCTCGGCTCTCTGGCATGAAGGGTGGGGGAGAGAGAGAGAGAGAGCAATGTGAGCACAGTGGACTGCTGGAGGACTGTGAAATTGCCGTTTGTCAAGGAAAAACAAGAGTCCAGCTGTGGGCGCCCATCGCTGAGCGGGTGGGAAGAAGACAGCTGGAAGGAAGCCGCATCTTGAGGAGGATGAAGTTAAAGACTTTGGGTGTGGACTTGTCCAGGCTATGTCTGGTCTATTCTATTTTGCTCACGTTGTTTGTCCTTGTGACCCCATACCCGATTATAATCGATTTTTAATGCTGTTATCAAAATAAAAACGTCCTATACTTTATGTTCGAGCTTAAGCCATGAAGACCTGAGGCCGATTCTACAAAATGTCTTCTAAATCCTAACAGTATTCTGAAAAACGTATGTTTCTATGTCAGTGGTGCTCAAACTTTTTCAAGTCAAGGACGCCCAAAATTATATGTATTTGGCCGCCGACCCGGAAGCAAAGATTCGAGTTACAAATGTTCACTTAAAAAATATATATATTCAATGATTTGCACACATTTTCAAGAATGTTCAAAAATATTTTTGAATAGCCAAAGAAATCTAAAATGACACAGATGCGTTCCAGGTCTTAATGGATCAAGATCACCTCCCATTATGAAGTATTATGTAAGCTTATTTTTCCCCCCTCTTGCTTGTGAAAGTTTACCAACAGTTGTTCTTATAGAGGCTCACCCATCCTATGTACTGTACTACATGTACTATGTCCTACGCAGCAGGGCCCTGATGTGCAACGACAAGGAAAGGTTGTTGCTTGATACAAGTTGAACCGGATTTCTTTTTTTTATTTTCCTGCATGATAGCATGGAGCCAAGGCTGCACTAGCACAGCTCAAGCCATCTGGTTTGTGAATCAGTTTAAACACCGGATACAGCAGATTGACATGCATGTGGATTTTCTGCCTGGTACAATTTCAAATTAATTAAATGGGTATTGTATTTTAGCTTATGTCTTCTTGCTCATGAAGACACAAATACTCACGTCACGTCCGGCTGAGTATGTGAGTGAAGACGCAGCGTGAGACGCTCCTAAGTTTTATTTGTTATATAAATGGACTAAACCCGGGCAAATGCCTTAACTCTCACTCAGATATAACAAAAGGAAAGAGATATAAATAAGGAAAAAAGGAAAGGGTAAAACTCTAAGTTTGTGATCCTGTACACGTGTTTGGAGACGCCATGACTACCCGCAGCAAAGCTCCGGTTGTGCTATCTCCCGAGCTGGAGAAACTCCGCATTGTTCTAATTGAGGAACTGGGTGCTACTTTAATCACAACTCTTAAAAAGACACTTGATGAGGCACTAAAGCCAATCTCGGCCACGCTGGATGACATCAAAACGACCACGGCCTCCCACGCCGTTAAGCTGACTGACATGGAGACTACACTGTCTGATCATAGCGATCGTATAACGGCGCTAGAGGTATCATGTTCTCTACTAAAGTCAGACAACGACCAATTGATGTCTAAATTATTAGACTTGGACTGGCGCGGTAGACGTTTTAATTTGAGGGTGGTCGGTATCCCTGAACAAACGGAGGGTTCAGACCCCGTCAAGTTCATGGCCGACTTCTTTGTGGAGGCCTTGGGAGATTGCTTCACCACCCCCCCGACCTTGGACGCAGCTCACCGCATAGGACCTCCCCGCAATGCAGAGTCTGGATCCAAGCCACGGGTCTTCATCGTGAGATTTCATTATCTCCAGGATAAAGAGCGTGCCCTGAGGCGCAGAAGAGAGCAAAACAAGTTTCGTGAGAATATTATATTACTCTTCCCCGATCTGCCAGCCAGCGTCGCTAAAAAGCGAGCCTCATTTGCCGAGGTGAAGCACTCCTTTTGGAAAAAGAATGTCAAGATAACTACACAAGACAACGGAAGTCTACGGGTGGTCCATGAGGGCCGAAGGAGCGTGTTCGATTGCCCGGTGGAAGCCCAGAAATTCTACGACTCTCTCTTCCCTGCTGGTGAGGATTAAACCGTGGCCACTTTGGAGTGCAGCTTTACGCACAGTGCGCACACACAGACATGGTTACAAAACAGTCCAGTAACGGACATAGACGGAGTGGGAGACACGCGCGCGTGCACGCACACGCGCACATACAGCCCTCATCTGCTTATCTTTAATAGCTCTGTGCCGATCTTACCCACGCAAGTTATGCTGTCGCCTCAACTGTATGGGTTCACACGCGCGCACATACATACTCTCACTCACAGTTACAAATTACGTAATGGACGCTGATTGACTATCTGCGCGTGCTTTCTCAAACGCGCACCCACGACACGCACATACATGGTGACAGTGCTCAGTCGTGATTTTTATTTATTTTTCGATTCGGTTCACAACTAGAGCCAGGACATAACTTTTTGTTTGTCTTTCTGATTTATGCCTTATCTTTTCTTTTTCTTTCTCTCTCTCTCTTTTGTTGTTGTTTTGTTGCCTTTCTTTTTCTCTTTCCCCTCTCGCTTTCTCTCTCCCACTGTAATTAATTTTCTACTTTGTCACATAGTTTATGGGAAGCTATAAATTGGCTTATTTAGAGAGTAGTTTGTTACGGATCAGTAGGGACTATAACTAGAACCTTTTTTGTCAATATGGGAGAGTTTTGTAATGTGTCTTAAGTAGGAGTTTATTTCAATCCATCTGTTTAATGAGGGAGATTACTGCTTGCACAAAGTATTATATTAAACAAAATAAATTGAACTAAACTTTTTACCTGGTGGTCACAATACATCCTTTCATTTTTTTTCCTCCGTGGAAACCTAATAGGATGCTAGAGGTTGAATCTTTTTTCTTTTTTTTCCTTTTTCTCTCTCTCTCTTTTTTACTATTATCCCAAGATGGCACCAGAGGTTCAACTTTGATTGTATTTGTGCAGTAGGGGCCTTAATCGGATCCCTTCTGGCTCTCACCTACTTACCTGCATCTGTTCCCTTAAGGTTTAAGTTCATAAGTTTAGATGTATGTAAATGAACTTGGGAGCCTCTCCATAATATGAGAGGTAGGTCTTTGTTCATAATGCACTGTTCATTCAGCAGTGTATTAATCTGCAGTCTTCTTCTTTTGGGGATGAAGACATTTTGTTTATTCGTTGTTTTGTTAGATTTGTGTTTGTCTTTTGTCCTTGTAGATGTGTATTTGAGTGTAGTGTTTTTGTGTGGCTCTCTCCATTGTTCATCCCTCCACCTGACCAACTATGTCTACATGCAATTGTCACAAATACACTCTGTCATGATTATTCTGATTTAAAGCATGAATACAGTTAAAGGTTTAAAAATTATCCATTTTAATATCAGAAGCATTTTTCCAAAGATTGATGAGTTGAGAGTCTGGGCAGCTACCTATAAGCCTAATGTCATCACTCTTTCTGAAACTATGTTAAGTAGTACTATATCTGATGAACAAATCCAGATAAATGACTATGTTTTGTATAGAACAGATAGAGATAGAGCAGGAGGTGGTGTGGCAACATATGTCATTTCTAGTCTGAATTCACAACTTATAATTCCCCAAGTTGATTCGTTGAATTTTGATTGTCTTTTTGTTAAGTTAATTTTTCATCAAAACAAGAAGTTGATCATAGGTAATTTCTATAGGCCCCCATCGGCTCCTGTGGAAACTAGTAGATCTATATTGTCCACAATTAACTCTCTTAATTGTCCCTTGGAATTAATCTGTATAGGTGATTTTAATTGGAATTGGCTTCCTCGATTCTCCTCAAATGAGAAAAAATTATTTGACAACATAAACTTAACTCAACTTATCACTGAGCCGACCAGAGTTACTGAAACAACATCAACACTATTAGATTTAATATTTGTCTCACATCCAGATAGGATTGTTAAATCTGGGGTCCTCTCCGACTGTTTTAGTGACCATTCTGGAATATATTGTGTTTGGAAGATAAGTATTCCACGTCTTCCTCCAAAATATATAAATATGAGACAGTGTAGAAACATAAATACAGATAATTTTATTCAGGATGTGGTTGCAATAGACTGGAATAGGTTTCAGTTGATACCTTTTGTTGAGGATGCTTGGGAGTTTCTTTTAAGTGAACTTGGGAGAGTAATTGACAAACATGCCCCGTGGAAAAAAGTAAGAGTTAAAGGTAGACATTTACCATGGATCAATTCAGATCTGATAAGCCTCTTTAAACGCAGAGATATGGCTTGGGCAAAATATAGATCTACTAGGGACTCAGTTGATTGGGACTTCTACAAACAATTGCGAAATAGTTGTAAGACACAGACTAGAAATGCAAAGGCGAATTATCATAGAAATGGACTCTCTCAAGATTTCAATAATCCAAAACAATTTTGGAATAGGTTGAAGAATATTCTTAATCCAAGCAAAAATCCTGTTACTCAGATACGTGTAAATAATGAAGTTGTCCAAGACCCTGCTCTTATCTCTGATGTTTTTAATCGTTACTTTTCCTCTGTTGGTAATTCTTACTCTTTTGATTCTCCTTACTTAAATAATCATGTTAGTAGTCCTATAAATGGCTCGTTTTCATTTAGACGTATACTACCTATAGAAATTTCACGAGTGATTTCAGAACTTAAAGTTGGATGTGCCACTGGTCCAGACGGACTAGAGGCCAAGTTCATTAAATTAGCTTCCCAAGTTCTTATTTTCCCGCTTGCAGATTTATTTAATTTGTCCCTATCAACTTGTCAACTCCCATCTATTTGGAAATGCGCAAAGGTTACGCCACTTTTTAAAGGTGGTGATCCATTGGAGGTTAATAATTATAGACCTATTTCTATTATTTGCTCAACGGCTAAAATATTTGAGAAGCTAATTTTTAATCAATTATCTAAATATATTACTGATCTCAATATTTTATCCCCATTTCAATCAGGTTTTCGTTCTAATTTTTCCACTACTACCGCTCTGGTGAAATTCTGTGATGATATATACTCCTCTATTGACAATAGTAAATTGTTAGGTTCTATTTTTATTGATTTAACTAAGGCTTTTGATTTAGTTGATCACTATCTTCTTTTGGATAAACTTTATGATTTTGGCCTTTCGCGACAGGCATTACTTTGGTTTAGTTCCTACCTTCATAATCGACGTCAGTGTGTTTCTTTTAATAAAGTTAAATCAGATTTCTTGGTAGTTGAAAAAGGTGTTCCGCAAGGATCGATATTAGGTCCTTTACTTTTTTCGATTTTCATTAATGATCTTCCTAAAATATGCACCAATTGTTCCATCCAGTTATATGCTGATGACACGGCTATTTATACATCCGATACTGATATATCTATAATTCAAAGTTCTTTGCAATCTGAATTTAATTTGGTTCAAAAATGGCTTTTAAATAATTGTCTCATATTAAATAAGAAGAAGTCGTACAGCATGTTGTTTGGTTCTAGGCACTTTCTCAAACGTACATCCTCGGAATTTACTATTTATTTTGCAGATGGATCACCACTCAAGACAGTGGAGACATTCAAATACTTAGGCCTTTGGTTAGACTCTGAATTATCCTTTAAACATCATATTGATTCTGTTAGGAGTAAAGTAAATAATAGTCTCAGATTAATGTATAGATCAAGAAATTGTTTTACTATTCCAATAAGAAAATACATTGTTCAGCAGCTTTTACTCCCTATCATTGATTATTGTGACATCATCTATCATAACACCTCAGAGACCCATCTTAATGCATTAAATGTAGTCCACAATAATATCTGTAGATTTGTACTTGGGTGTCCCTACAGTACACATCATTGTGTACTGTATGATACGCTAAATTGGCTATTGCCACGTGATAGGAGACATTTTCATTGGCTGCTTTTTGTTTTCAAATGTATTTACTTTAATTATCCATCTTATTTAAAAGAGCTTTTACATCCACACAGTTCAATTTATCCATCAAGACACACTCAACAACCTTATTTTGTTACACCTGGTATACAAAAAGAAATTGGGAGACGTTCTTTTAAATTTAAAGCTCCTACTGACTGGAACAATTTACCAATTGCAATTAGATCAATTATTTCATTTCCTGTTTTCAAAATGTCCTTACTTGATTCACTTAAAACGAACTGTTCTTGCTTCTGATTTTTGTTTTTGATTGTATTTAGATCACTTTTTACTTTTATTTTCTCATTATTTACTTTCAGTTTTTAGATGACATGTGTTGTTGATGTAGTACGGTCTGGGATGGTGTGAGAGCCCTTATGTGTATGTCTCATGTGTATGTTTTGTCGTTAGTGAATGTTTTGTGATTGTTTTTTGTCATTGTTTGTATGTTGTGCCTGAGGACACCCTGGAAGACGAGATGATACATCTCAAGGGATTTATCCTCCAATAAATTTTCAAAAAAAAAAAAAAAAAAAAAAAAAAGACACAATGTAGATTAAAAGCGAATAGCGATATATCATAATGTATAATTCCAGTTGCCTTTCGGGCATGGAATTCAACTATCAAGTATTTTGTTTCTTTTATGACATCATGCATCTTGTGCAGATGAATTGCAGGCAATCAAGGCACTTTAACAGAATTCCTATATAGCATGAATGTAGAGTGGATTTAAGTTGCTGCACAAAGACATCCACCTACAGCATATGCATTGAAAAAGATGAGAATTATAGTCATTTTGAAATAGCGATTACACCGCCATGAAAGCAGAAAGCAAAGTTTTGACAATTAAAATTTTGAGAAAAGAGAAATTCACATGCATTCAACGTTTTGATTTTTAAAGCTCCATTCATCACTCTGGGATTGTAAGGAGGAAGGAAGCTTGGATGACCGTGGGTTAAAAATGGAAAAGACATTATAGCGAGCAGGGGGAAAGGGAGAGAAGGACGAGAAAAAAAAACATTTTCAGGAATGAGTTTGTCGGAGCAGGCAGCGGGTATTGTTTCCTGACAGCTGGAGTCCAATAGAGCAGGGAGGGAGGGGGTGGGGGGGAGGGAAGGGGACCCTTTTTCCCTTCCAAAAGGGGGGAAATTCTGTGAGTTGACATCAGCCCTCTTCATTTTCACCATACTGCTCAAGGCTGAATCGTAGGTTCCAGCTAATGGGCCCTAGTCCATACAACTGTCAGGAGCCAGTTGCTTTTAGAGGCTGCTAGCTCCCTATTGAAACTGTACTCTGCTCTGTGCATGATGCCTAATGAATGCTACTCTCTGGAGAGAAACCCCAAAACAATACACTTTTCCCTGTCTAATCTATGTCAATCACGAGTCCTTCCACAAATGAAACGAGCCCTATTGTGAGCGTTTGGTCCTATCCTGGCCATGCCCACCTCCTCGTCTCTCCGTTCCCCATCCATCCCCCTTATTTGACAGCTTCTGCCAGGATTGAGGAACATGCCCCCGGGCACTTTTTTCTTTTTTTTTCTAAAGCGCCTACTTTTTTTTAATTGCCAGTGTGTGCCCTATGGAGCAACCGCTCACAGATACCCTGAAACATCCACCCAGGTGCCAACCGCAGAATGTCACATTAGCTCCCACTCTTCACAGTCAACAGCCCATAGCAGAGCACACTGCTCAGTGGCACATGAGACGCAGTGGCAGGGTGTCTGGGTACAGTCCTCAGAGCAGTTTTGAGGAAACAAAAGGTAAGAAATCCAGGGCCAAAGCTACTCAGCGGAAACTTCTATAACACTGTAAAGCTGCTTTCTGCTGTGAGAAAAAAAAGCACGAAAAAGAGAGAGAGGCACACGGTGGGGAGAAAAGGAGATTGAACGGGACATTTAAATAAGAGGAAACACTTAGAAACCGATTTTTTTAAAGACCTGCCTATCCCATGGCCGAAGTGTTATTAAATGTTTGTGAAAGATTGAAACCGCAGATAAACTAATATGAGCAATTACATTTTGCATTAAACTTCGGGACATTTAGTAATGGCTTGCAGATGCCCTTATTTAATTAGAAACAAACACAATTTGAACAGACATATGGCTGAGGCCCATAGAGATGCTTGTTTCAGCATGGGAGCGGAACGCTCTGTTAAACAGTGTTGGACAGAACGTTGAGAGAACTCTGTAAATAAAGTGAAGTTTAGCAACTAGCTCATCGATTTCCATCACTTTCTAATTGTCTTCCAGATTTCCCCACCGCCTCCGGCACTCAGAACAGACATAAATAGAATACGCTACTGTTAAGAGGCCCAGATGCGACAAAGGTAGCAAAAAGGATGCCACAGAATTGTTTCCCAAAAGCCACGACAGAACCCTTTGGTTTTTCTAACAGAGAGAATACAGCCATATGCTCTGTGGGCAATGCAGCTTGCCAGAGCCGGGTTCTAATTGTTACACAGCTCTCACAGAGCTCTGGAAAACACAGCCAACAGTCTTTGTCAACTCTGAAGTGTGTGGTGCCACACTGCCGGCCAACATCAGAGCACGGACGAGAGACAGATGTCTGGACATTTGCTGTCAAACTAAGTCAGAGACTCTGCCAAAAGGGGGGGGGGAAATCCCAAACTTTGTCACTAGCTAGCATCAGAACTAGCTAGCAGGAACCAGCCTTTCGCGGTCCAATTAAAACTAGCACCGGTGAGTCATAGATGAAATACATGAATTTAACCTTTTTTTAGACATAATTAAATTGTAATACATCATAGAGTGATGTGTTTACATTGTAGAAAAGGGGTGACTTGTGGCGATCCTATACATGTTGTTCCAATACGAATGGAACTCCATAAAGTGAAGCGCCAACAGGACCGACAGAGACACAACCAAAAGAGTGACGGTATGCGAGCCGCTGTTTCAGGCGAGACCTAAACCTTGTGCAACAGCTTCACCCCCCCTTCCCTCCCTCTCTCTCTCTCTCTCTCCTGAATAGCAGGGTAGCCGGAATGCCTCCATGGATTGCTCCAGCAGATAATGTCAATCACCTACCGTGTGGAGAACCCCTCCCCATTGTTTTCCTTTGCCCCCAACAGAAAACAAATGGGCCACACAGCTTGCTGTTTGGCTGAGGTGATAATTACCCTCCCCTTGCCCATATGAACAGCGACTTCAGACAATGGCCTCGTCAAGCCGCGACACAACAGTCCCTCCCTGGTTTGCTCAGCTGAGATCACCTGCTCATGCAGGGCCATTGACACCTTAACTTGATCTATGCATGAAATACAATTAGAACTTGTGGGGGGAACGCAAAGACAATGCAGTAAGTACTCTCCGCCCTTGTCATGGGGTTTTGCATTAAGACCCATTGTTTGCCGACATTACAGGCAATTACGTGGACAATTCTTAAGCAAACCCCAACACTCATTGTGCTAATTAGTGTTTAATTGATGGGGAAACGACAACAACAAGCTATCTGAGCTGGTCAGACCCGCAATTGCTGCTCTCTGGCCCCTCTGCAACATGTCTGAATGGGAATGCAATGCATGTCCCAGTTTTCCAGACCACTATGAGGCAGATTACTGAGGGAGGAAGTTATAAATGAAAACAATCTTGGGGAACCGAAGGAAGACACAAGGAGAGAGAGAGAGAGAGAAAATAACAACGGAAAAAATATTTTGGTGCCAACATAATTGGTGGAAAAAATAAATCTATACTGCCCAAATACAGACACCCTGTATTTACATCTTGCATATAAAACATTGCGGGTTCGGTGACGTTAGTCAACAATATGCTCCGGCAACCTGCATCTGAGTGAGTAAGAACACAGTATCAAAAACAAGACAGCAAAATAACGAGGTATATATATTTTCTCAAAGTTTATAGATCTCTCAAATCAACACAGGCACTCGTAAAACCAGAAAAACTACTTTTGCCCCGACGTATCCGATCACTTGGCTCATTACTTGGCAAGAGAAAACTCCTGCCACAGAATGGCAGGGCAGGTTTTTTTTTAATATAAAATTAACCCTGGGAAGCCCGCTGTGTCCCGCAACGCAGAAACTAGCATACGGCTAATGGCTACCAGATTTGAAGTGTCCATTAGTCCGTAGAGGAGTGAAGTTAAGTGACTGTGACAGGGGCACTCCCTCCGCTCGCTGGGCCTCCATTGTGACCTGGTCGGTTGTCCTGCACTCTTATTCACAGCCAGTAAAAAACTGGGTCAAAGGTCAGACATCCAGAGTGCAGTGGTTCCTATGGCAACGTGGCCTATTAAGGCCAGGCTCATTGGCCTCTTAACATGCTCTTGTACACAAAAGAACTATTAGTGCAAAGAGAGAGAGAGAGGAGAGGGAAGCGAGGAGGGCAGCGTGAGGGAGGTCTTAAAAACACAAGACTCTCAACCGGTTACATGCTATGCCTATCACTCAACAGTTGTCTATATATAACATCCATGGAGTTTTTTATCTCACACACTGCTAATCTACGTCAAGCGTAAAAGTAACTCGGAAAAGCGTGGCGTGAAAGTTTTATCCCCCCCAAAAATGACATCTGCACAATGTGTTATTTTAAAAAGCGGCAATTTGTGTTGCTGTGCAGATATTGCTTAATTGGCTATTGTGTAAGAAATGCCTGAATGTGACAGCATTCCAATGATTTGACTCCGCTGAACTCAATGAGCTTATTTGGTGTCATATGACTGCCTCATGCGTATTCTGAACAATGCCAAACTGGTCTGCAAACATTAGTTTATTTGAAAAGTCTAATGAGTGAGTTTACTGCTGCTTCAGCAGTAAAACTGCATTACCAGAATACAAGGCCAAGTTAAACTCCCCTAAAAAGTTTCTTTAACGTTCTGTCTCGGGGCTAAGGCTGTGACTTCAGCTAGAGTGTGCATTTTTGCAGTTCAAGCAATTATTTGTTTCTGGGTTTATTTTTTTTTCTTCCTTTTGCTTGACGTGATCCTGAGTTATGGCTTCCTGTATCCAGAGTTTTAGTGCGTTACAGTCCCACTAATATGTCTCTTTAAATGAAGCAGCCCATTGTTCGCATTCTATCTCATTTACTTTCAGGCAATTTTAATCAAGTGTAGTTAAGGAATAGAAGTCCTTTATTCAGCCATTGCCGAGGTGAAAGTTTGGAATAAGTCGGCAATTGTGCTTACACAGAACACAACAGCAGGTCAAATAAAATTCAATGTGTAATTAGACCCACAAGAAAATAATCATGCATCTGGTAAAGGCTGGGCCCTCTCATAAAGACAGAGAGGAGGCAGCGACACTATTTAAGTCAATTACATGAAGTCAGTTATGTGGTTTTCCATACCTGGGGGACATGCTTTCAATTGTGACGGACCACTCCCGCTATATGTCAATGTCAGCGTGATCTAATGTCAAGCCATGCAGCACCGCTAATGTCAGAGATGTTGTCTGCCCTTCTCATCGCTTCCTCTGGCATTGTTTGTCCAGTTATACAGGAACACAAGTTTTTATTGTTTGGGGAGGCAGCCTAGTCTCATTGAAATTCACAGCCGTAAACCTCTGTATAATTAACTCCAGAACATGTGGTGGTTAGCAGTGGTTGGCTGAATGTTTACGGTAAAGCTCAACATAGAACTGAGATTGTGTTGTGTGTGTGCGTGTGCATGTGTGCACGTTTGTGTGTGTGCGTGTGCATGTGTGCACGTTTGTGTGTGTGTGTATGCGCTCGCGTGCACGTCCCGTACAGGTCTACGCAAATGACACACCATCGAGTCCTGCATTTTTCATTTATGACCGAAACACAAATTGACTGGAGACAGCATGGGTTACCAATATAATGCTAAGTGTTCAGACTGCCAAGGCAGTTAGGGGGCAATAATAAGTGCACCATGCTCACACACTCACAACAGGGCAAATACCACAGCACAGTAATCACTTCTAACCTCTAGGTAAAACATAAAAATAAGCTTTTTTTCCAGAAACAGCAGATAAATATTTACCCCCCAAGAGTAAATTTGATCTTAAACAACAGCGTGTCTGCCAACTTTTCCAAACGTGCTTTCTTTTTTTCCCTTTTTTTTTGTTGGACGGGCCACACTGGGTGACTTTTTCTTGGCTTTTTTTCTTGGTTTCTTTTTTAAAAACTTCCTATAAGAGAGCAGCTGAGAGAGAGGCAGGAGGCCATGAGAGACATCTTGAAGGAAAAAGTCAGTTTGAAAAACTGGGGTGGGCACGGGTGGGCGTTGGGGGAGAAGGAGAGAGAGAGAGAGAAAAAGGGCCTAAATTAAACACATTTGTTTCTGCTCTCACATACCACAAGTCTTATGAAAACAGAGGGCTGATTGTGTTCACTCTGCAAGTACCCCTCACCCCCCCCCCCCCCCACCCCGCACCCCAACACCACCACCACCACCACTCTGCTCCACGCCTCCACCCCCTGTCCTGAGCAGCAAGCAGCCCCTCCCCCCCCCCCCCCACACACACATACACAGCTGCCTGCAGATGCCTCCTGTGTTTGCTCTGAGAGCAGGCACAAATCTCCAGGCCCCTGAGTCTGGGCCCTGCCTCATCTCAGTTTTACTGCCTGACATCCCTATCACCCCACTGCTATCCCCACTCCACCCCCCCCACCCCCCGCACTTTCTGGCCTCCTCAAACTCTCTCTCACTCTCTCATAATACTCAAATTCTACATTCACATGCCGCAGGTATCCTCACACAGCCTGTCCTGTAGGGATTCGAGCACACGCACTAATAATAACAAAATTAAATACAGCCATTTCATTGGTTGCATCATTTTGGCTACATTTACAAAACACTCGATGACAGATAATAGATAGATAGACCGTTATTGATCCCAAGGGAAATCCACACTATAAACAAATGCTTTTGTGAGAGCCAGAGGTTTGCTATGAGATCAATTGTATCACAAGTGCTGGGAGCTATTAAAATCTCATTGTTGCCAGTTCTCCAATATTCTAGCAAACCACTGCCCAAGCCAGACATCAAAATAAAGGGCTTTTCAGTAAGTCCAAGGTCTTGTTTCGAGAACTAAAACATTTGACATGTTTGCTTCAGACAAGGGGGATTACGCTTGTCTGATTACATATCACAACTCAGTTGTGATATGAATCTCACTGTTTGTTGCAGAGGATCTCGTTGAATCCACAAATCCATTTTTAAGTCGTTAACAACTACAGCTTCAGCGCTTAAAATGAAACGACATTTCGTGGCTCCTTTGTTTTCCTCCAAAATTAGCAAAGCGTATTGTCACAGGGGGTTCAGAGGTCTGGGGGGCGGGGGGGCAGGAGCTGAAGTATTTTTCATAATCTGACACACTTGTAACAGCCATTCGCTGTATTGAAGAGGATTCGGTTTCATAATGCTAGCATGCATACTGGACTTCAGCGCTAGGTCATGATTGCATGATATCATGTAGGCTTGGCTACAAATACAGTGGTGCAGCTTCCATAAAGAACCCTCGCTTATTTTGCCTCAAACTCACAATTTTGTGGAGGGTTTTGAAACGTCCATTGGAAGCTTTCAGGAGGAACACACACAAAGCAAGACGAGGCTGGGTCACAAGGTCCCGTACCTCTTCAAGGTTCACCAGGTCTCTTGAAAGCAAAACAATAGAGTGGCAAACATATGCAAGGAACCCTCACCTTCCTTAGAACACACAGTAAACTCCTTTTCTCAATCAATATTGGACCAAATTGAATTTTTGCGAGTTTTACAAGCTGCTCTTCTAGGGTCCAACGTTGGTTACAAATATCTTTATGGCATTAATTACACCAATATAAGCTCAAGGCTGGATGTGGTATATACATGCATTCAGTTTTCACTATTACTACTATCTTCCAATCTCAATACATTGTGATGAGAAGGGCAAGGTGATTATGATCAGGGGCTGGTGCAAATATCAGATTTCCAGGGACGGAGTTTAGGAGAGGCCCCTACCAATTACACAGTATTCAGGAATGCAGAATCTGAACCACAGAAAAAGAGCTATGGACAAAGGCTCATGATGGCTATCCCATTTTGGATATATAAGTATATGGCTTATGGTGTGTCACAGAAAAACGTTTATGAACAGCATAAAAATAGGAAAACGTTTCTGTAAAGCCCTGTTTGTCTCCGTAAAGCCAAATATATGCCACAATGCAATGAACTTTACTGAATCCAAACTGCACACTTCTGCAAACAATTAGTGATGACCCAAGCACTGTAAGCTGTGTTACAGAGAGAGAGCGAGAGAGAGCGAGAGAGAGAGAGAGAGAGAGAGAGAGAGAGAGAGAGAGAGAGAGAGAATTCTTGTGAAGGAAAGAAGGGGGAGTGACAGAGAAAAGGGAGAGGGGAACTTGTGCACAATTACAGCAGGGATTTATAGCCTGAGAAACAATTTATAAATCACAGCGCCTAAGCTAATGTGCTCCAGATTGTTCTCCATGCAGCTGCAATTTTGGTCTGCGTGAAACGGCATAATAAACCTGGCTGGAGGACATGTTTGGGTGGTGGCGGGGCGGAGAGAGACGCTGAGATTGTGGGTGGGGGCTTTGGAGGGGCGAGGTTCCTGCGTTTTGCAAACTTTTGGAGGTGTTTTTTGGACAAAGAGACGGAGAACGTGTTTTTTTTTAAGGGCCCGTGTGAGATTTTGCAGAGGTGCAAGACAAGAATTGTTGCTCTGGTTAGACATGTGAGAATGTCTTCGCACATGCTTCACAAATAGGAACTCTCATATAATGCAAACAATATTAATGGGAAGTGTTTTGTTTTAGTTTTCGTGGAAAACATAGAGGAAAGCCAACAATAGTCGTGGTACAGCAAATGTAGCACACTCTATCAACACAAAAACTGCAATGGTACAATTGTACAATCTGCAGAGCCACTAATTCCTCATTTATATTATATAATATATTTTTTTAAATATATTTTTTGCATGGGACACAGTTGCACGATTACATATAAATCAGGCTTAAGACACTAATTCATACTTCACCCCACAATTTTGTCATACAGCAAAAATGACATAATTTTTAAGTGCAAAAAGTGTCTACCCGTTTTTCAGTTGAAATTAGGTCACGTCACGTCCAACACTTGTCGGAAATGGCTAAGTACAAATTCTCTGTAAGCCTCTATAAGCTAGCATCATTAACTTGTACGGAACTATACATCCCTGACAAAGGCATCACTGACAGCTTAGGTGAAGATGAATTTTATGCAGCCGATTATGATAAGAAAAACTCGAACGTTGAAAATTAATCCCTTTATTGTCGCTGTAGGCTGTTTGGAAGGAGGGGATCTGCTCTGTAGGCTGTGGTGGTGTGTGGAGGACGAGGGGATCGGATATGCTGAGGGAAGACCGGGCTTTGGTGGCCACTCAGCCAACTGGCCCCGAACCTTGACCTCTAACCCTTCACCCTGGGGGGCAAACAAAGCTCTGAGTGACATCTGAAACTAGACACTCTATGGGGAGAGAGTGTCTGGACAGGACTCAAATGACCCATTAACTCTGTAGAAAAGATTTATGGGGATTTATTCTCCTCTTCAAAACTCTCCAAATGAAGATACGGCTCTTATCACACACAATCCAAGCAACGCTACTAATTAGAGTTCTATATATAATTTAATCTTGTTTACTCGCCAATATCTCCATCTAGCATGAATAAAAAAACATTCATTAATCCACACAGCTCTGAACAGCTTCATTCATACGAGCTGTGTCCGTGTGAGCGAGTATTAACAGAGTTAATAAAGAGAAAGTATCAAAATGAAAACACGAAAACTAAAGAAGAGACTTACTGGTGCATGTTCACCACCCTTTGAAGGAATCCATAGAATGGATTACGTAAACGGGCCCTTGGCATTAGCATATTGTAAACAAAAACAGAGCGAGAGAAAAAGTTGATGGCCAAATGTGGCAGTGGTGAATGTGAGCCTTCATCATCCCCAGAACGCTGAAAGCCACTGTAGTATTTAAATCAGGCAAGGAGAGGGAGGAAGACGGGGCTGAGCATTCTGTAGCTCAGCTGTGAGGCTCTAAGCCGTTGCCCTAGGGTCTTTGTCCTGCCTTTCAGGGCAAGTCTGAGGTAGTCAAAGACCCCATTCATGACCGGCGCTCCCCCTGCCAACACACCCATACAGCCCCAGTCAAGTCAGCCGAGAGCTATAGAGCCTTTCCCCATTTCACACGAGAATCAGACCTGCCCCTAAAGCCTGCTTCAGGGATTTCCAATAGCCAGCCCTCCAGCCCATGTACAAATCAAACAAAAGGGCTCCTTGGCCTACTCCATGTCATATAGGGCCGATTAGACCTTTTTTTCCCCCCCAAATGTAGCTACTCTGAATTTGAAGCAAATAAGTCAGTCACATTTGTAGGGATTTGGTATCCAGCCATGTAAATGGATGAGGGATTATGTCAGTGGAGGTGCAGGACACCCCCCCCCACACCCACCCCCATACAGGGGGAAGATCCACCTTATATATACCAGTACACACCGGGGACTGGTGTTTCAAAACAAGATGTTCCAGGAGAAGAAATCTTTTGTGTTTTGTGTAGTAAACAATATCGCTTTAGACAATGCGCTGAGTTTAACAATAGGCATAAGTCTCAAAACCAACAAAAGAAGAAAACCTGGAAGACATCCAATTCAACCCCTGTGTCAGTGTATCAACAAGGGGGGGAAAACAAAAAACATAAATAAACCAAAACATCGATCCTATCAATAATTTAGTGAAGCCACGGGGGAATCCCACTAACGAAAGAATATCCGTGTCTGAGGAAAACTAAAACTACTGTCCAAACTACTGCCCTTTCCCCCCCCGCCCCATTTTCTTCTAACAGGATCCACAAGTGTGGCTGGAGATAAGGAGGCTACACACATTTTAAGATGACTTGTGTCTTTGCTCTGGCTTTAATCAAATTCGACACGCTGCAGAACATTGTGAGTCATTAACAAGTACAATTGGTTTACTGGGGGTTACTGGAGGTAGCAAAGGGCACCCAAAGGCAAAGTCATTATCAGTGTCAGCCAGGACAACAGCTCCCAACAACATAAAGAATAACTCAACCTAGAAGAGTAAACTTGAAGAACTGTTTCGATTCCTGCCTGGTTGTCATAAGCACTACTGGGACTAAGCATGCAGACAAAAGGCGTATTGTTGAAATGTATGTACAGTACATATATTATCCCAAGAACATTTTTCCAAATCCTGCTTCATCCCCTGACCTTTTCAACCCGATGCTTCTGCGACTTGCACCCCTGGAGCACAGTTAGACAAACCTCATAAAAGTGATCATATGGAAATATGTGGTGTGCTTCTACATACTCATAAAACCGGGAAACATCCACATACCTCCCTATAGGACCTAAGTGTTCCGTCTAAATCATGGCAATGTAATAATTACGGCAATACATTTAGCTACTTGTGGCTTTAAATCAAGAGTTGAGACTATGGAGCAAGCACGTCAGTTGCAACTTAACATTTTGATTGTGTGCATATGTTTTTTTACACTATCTTGGCCAGTTTGGATACGACGGTAGTAGATATACAGATATACAGGAAAGTGAGGGCGGGGAGAGGGGGTTAAGGACAAGCAACACAGCTAGAAGTGAACCAGGGACATTGCGATTATGTGGTCAGCACGCTATCTGGTCAGTTACTGGCACGCCCCGTGAGTGTTCCTGTTCAGTGTCACTTGGGCGGGGGTATTTTATCAGGGAGCAGAAAAGTTGATCCATGCAGCTGATCACAGGGAGTACATAGGTTGCACATAAGAGTGTGTGCAGGTGCAACGCGTTGACCTGACACCCATCTACCAAGAGGCCTTGGGAGCTGAATCAGCAGTCCAAAAACTCACTGCACCGTTACGGGGACGTGCTCAGTGGGAAGCAGCCCGAAACTGATTTATAACTCCAACCAGAAGAACAGCTGCTCTGCTCACTGTCAACTAACCTCATCCTTGGACTTGATATCCATCCGCTGCTTTATTTAGTACACCTCGGACGTCTCCGAAGAGCCTTCGCTGATTCTACCCGTATACGACATGGCCTTTAACCAAAACACACTCACACCAGTTTGACTGCTTAAAACGCAGAGCCCAAGAGAAAGCATTTCCATGCCCTATGTGTGAACTTAAAGTGAAACCTGATAAAAATCTGAGTGTCGCTGATACTACATGTGCATGATCTGATAGCCTCCCCGCTGCCGGCTGATTGGGCTGTGGCTGTGAGGGAAACGGCAGCAAAGCATTCTGGTCCGTGGCGGAGTAGCCCCACGCTCTGTGGGAGACAGAATCCCTCAGATAAGTAAGTGCCTCAAGGTCTGGAAGCCGGCCCACCTCAGGATAACAGGCAAAGGGATAGCAAGGCCCATATCTGCCCCAGTTTATGCCCCCCCCCCACACACACACACACTGACACACACACACACACACACATACATCATCTCATCAACAATCTCTACTCTTTCCCTGCGCTCTCTCTCTCTCTCTCACTCTCTCTCCTGCTGCCTGTGTTGCTTAAACTGAAAACAGCTGTTTGGAATACCAGACTGATGAAACCCTATTTAGAGTTTTTTTTTTCTTCCTGCTGTACAATCAAGTTTTATTAGCACGGAGTGAAGAGTTTAAGGTACAATTATAGAGGGCAAACATTTCTTTATATGAAATAAACAATGAGGGTTGCGGCCATGTAGTGGCTACTTATACTTGGGGGACAGCCTTATAGCAGCATGTCCCGACATTAAACACCCCCCCCACCCCCCACACACACACCCACAATTCTCATCAATCAAACAAGAGTCCAGATCACCTGGGAGTGAGGTTGATTAACCCCCGACCCCCCTGATAAAACTAGAGGGACTGTTTCCCTCGTTCTCCATGCCTCTACCCTTATATACCACAGAGCAGACATTACTGAGCTGGTATTCACATGACACTTGATACATGCATATATACTCCCCCTCCACACACACACACACACACACACACACACACACACACACACACACACACACACACACACACACACACACACACACACACACACACACACTGTACACCTCCGTCCATCACTTATTTTCATGACAATCTGTGCTTTCACTTTTGATGATTATCACCTGTCTGACATTGAGGGGGAAATTCTATTTTTTCGGTGGGGAAACTACACTTATAGTCACGGCCCTGACAGTGAAGTTGAGCAGTTTTTCCGATGAGCTGCGAGTCTAACTCCTGTAACTCTCAGAGCCCCATGACAGCCCATCCCAAGCATATGACAGAAAAGAGAGCATCTGAAATGAGAGGACTGCATTCATTAGAAATACGCTAACAATATGAAGTGTGTGTGGTGGTGGATATGAGTCGCAAATGACTATATGCATAAAAAAGTGATTCTCTTCAATAATTGACTGCGCAGCAATGAATGAGCAGCACACGGGGACCAGGTGTATTCCAGCTCATCTCCCATTGTCAGGACGTTGTCACAACACATTCTCAAAAAGTGCCCTTAAAAATGACACATTTCCTACTAAGGAAAAGCACACACTGTACGCACTGTAAACCAACTCAGGTATATATAATAATACGAAACATATCCTTAGAGTTAGGGAAAGCAGTGTACCAAGATCTCAAACTGCACAGTAGCACCGGCCAAACATAACGAATGTTGAAAAACACATAAATTGATAAAAACACATTTGCACACATATTCATCTTGGCACATCAAAGGGATTCATTGATGTCACTGAACGCAGGGAGTCTGCGGCTGGAGAGGGGAGAGGGGTGGTTATCCTTGCCTCAAAGGGTGCTGAGATGCTCCTGATGGGCCCTGCTCTTGAGAAGCCAGAGAGTGCTATAAACAGAATATCTAATGTCGGGCGGGAGGGTGGGTAGGTGGTACTGCACTAGCAGGGCTACGGGTGGCGAGAGGAACTGACGCCAGCTCACGCTTTCCACAGAGACCGGAGCAGAGAGGCGGGTGGGAGGGGGGGTGGGAGGGATAGAGACAGGGACTGACACCATTTCACACAAGTTCTACACAAGTGCAGTTAGGAAAGGGAACATGTAGCCTCGCTCCCCAAGTCTGAGGTCTGAAATGCAAAAGCCCTACGCACCACGATCCTTCCTATACAACACACAAGACGAGAAGCAGGACAGGAACATTCTGGAAAGTCCAACGTGCAACAGATACTGACGAGCATGTATTCTCTCCCCAACTATAACTTCTACTGACACATACTGTGGACCTGTGACAATTTTTTTTTCTTTTTTTGGTGTGGAAATTCTTTTGCTGAAAAAACACAAAACTCTGAACTCAAAACTGTAAAGCTGAGAAGATGCTAAACGTTAACACTTGCATTCATATTTTATGATGACACTATAATTGCATCAGGCACTGATGAGTTAATTGAATTGCTTTGATTTACGATTCAGTAATTAAAAACTGGTGACTGACCTTAATTCCACTTGCGTGATATAACATAGTAATTTTTCGGTAATACATTTGCGTCGTAAACTCACAGCGATTTTGTGGTGTGTGTGTATATAACATGAAGTCAAACTGCTGGTAATGTAATGCAAAGAAATGAAACATTAATCAGTTTCCTCAAGTCTTAAAATAATTTAAAACATATAAATAAATCACCCAGGAACAAGACGTACTGTATGCCAGCTCAGGGCCTTTTGGACACTGGCTGCAATCTTTCTTTTAATTGAACGGTGAGACTAAATTGATGTAGATTTGTTTGCCTTAAAAGAAGAAAAAAAAATCTTTTCAAAAATATAAACTTAGTCAAAAATGTTAGCTCTGTTGACACAGTCCTTGGTTAAAAAAATATTTGCACGCCAACATTCAGGATTGCTCTCAGCAGTGGCATACAACACTGAGGGTTGTCAGAAGGTAAGCTCCATACACTGTTCCCTCTGTTGCACAGAATCCACAGACCCTCACCTGAAATCCACCCCCTACCCCCCCCTCCCACATACACACAGACATGCTCACCAGTGCATGCACACAGACATACTTACACACAACCATACGCACGCACGCACACACACACATACACAGCAAAGTAATGCCTTATACTTAGTTGCGCGTGTGCGTGCGCCGCGCAACGAAAATAGCAGCTCTACGAGGTCTCAATGCGTCGCAGCGAGACACATTTGAGAGTTTATAGATCTGCTATTTTCAGCGTGCGACACCCCGCGCACAACTAAGTATATATATCGGGCTTAAGTGGAAAAGCCAAGTGAGTAACCTGATGAAAAGATACCTCCACACAAACACGGTTTGCTTATGCAGGGAGAGGCTCTTTTATTCAACAGGACAATGTCGCTGTTGACTTTTCTTTGTCTGCACATTTTTAAGCACCAAAAGCAACAGAAAGAATGGTTGAAAAAAAGACGTCAGAGAGGCATGCAACTGTAGTCTCTCTAACATGTTCAGACTTATACAAGCTCCCCATTCAAGGCTCAATCCCGAAACATTTTTCTATTCACCGACCCATGCATGGGATCTTGAGAGAGCCCCCACTGTGTGTTTGATAAAGATATATTTGAGTGACTAAACCTCCCTCTCACTTACTTGCCACATCTCACACACAAGAGACATTTCACTCTTTACTGATGATGATGTACTCGGAGAGTTATCTAGACTGCTGATGAAGCTGATAGAAGGTGGTGTCAAGCAGTCTGTGCTCGGCAATTAAACCTTGCACTAATCCTGCGCTAGACGCAAGCGAGTGAAAAAAGAAAACCATATCAATGAATCTCCAGACCACACCTCAAAACAATGACTGGGATTTTGACAACTCTCAACCCAAGGGGGGTGGGGGGGGTGGAGGGGGGACTGGCTTGGCCCTCCACCACACACCAGGCAAAAGTCTGGTGGAACATCTTTCCAAGCATAAAACCTTCCTCCTCCTCCAGTCTCGATGGATTACAGCGGAATGTCAACTCAGAACAGGCTTTAAATCAGTTATGCTTGCCCCTCGGGGGAACTTTGTGCTGATCCCATCTAGGCCTGTCTCTCATTGCTCATGATAGGGGTTGCTACATCCACACTTAAAAAAAGTTATGTCTGAAACCATAACCAGCCATTGTAATTCTGCAGCACACTGCAGAAATGCAAAGTTGTGTTGACTGTCGAGCACATACGAAGGCTTATAGAATCGACTGGAAAGGAACACTCAACAATGCTCTTTTTAATATTCATGAGTAATGTCATATTAAAACATATTGTGTGTGTGCGTGTCAGTCCGTCCGCTACGACTCAATACACTGTGCCATCGTGAAATCACAACAGAAGGTCGTGAAACTTCCTACATTGTGTCTTTAACTCAATATCTGCTATATGGTTAAAATTGGTGGCCAAAGAAGGTCACGGTTGGCAACGATGAGCCATGTGGCTCATCTATGCAAACCTCTAGGTTTCGCCTGTTTAAAAATAAAATGTCATTATTGAGATGTCAGCCGGAGGGAGTTGTAAACAGATTCAAGAGGGAGAGTAAGAAAGCATGCATTCCTAAAGTTAGGAACCTTCCTATTCTGTCAGCCAATTAGGAGAGCCTGCAGATATACACACAGGGAGAGTGTACATATCACAGTAGAGCTCATTAGTTAAACTAACTGGTTGACCCAACACCCAATGTTTGCACAGGCTGGTGGCAAATATTCCCCGCTAAATCCTACTGTCTCCAGTATTCTCCATTAAGCTTGCCACTGAACTCCAGTGATTTGTATAAACAAATCTATCACATTCTGAGCATGACGCAGAAAAAAAGGTAATAAGTTCAATGTGTCTCATCATTCAAATTCACAGCATTTTCAGCGAGGAGTGAGTTTACCTTGCTGCAACATGGCAAACACTCCAACAGCTTAAGATGCCTCAGTTTGGTATACATTGTAAAGTATGCCAGCCATTGTCTGCTTGCTTTCTTTTCTACCAGGGTGGTGATTGACATAGTAGGCACAGACTGCCCCGTTGACCTCATTCTCAATTCCTTCTATAATATGGGGGCTTTAACCACCAGATTTTAAATCCTTAGTAATTATTAGTTACCTTGCAGTGAGCAATGAGAACAACCTATTTTTTTCCCCTTCATTCCAATGTTTGCTTTGTCGAAGACTTGAAAACACATACATACAAGGAGGGCGAAAGGATTTTAAATTCTATGAGCCACAGAGACAAAACAAAGTGACGACAAGATAAAGGCTTTCTGACATTTTTAGGCACTTACTCCAGCCTATTAGTCTATTCCGTCAATAGTAAAGAGTTGCCATAGTGTTCTGAAGAAACAAAACATCTGATCATTGCTGGAGGGAGATAAATAAATCAGCACGCCAGCAATAAAAAACACATTTCTATCACAGCAGCACAAGTACGCCACTCACATTATTCCTACAAACTCTGGTGGTAAAAAAACACCCAAAAACAAATGACAGAGGTTCTCCACAGAGGTATGTAGCACCTAGTGTGAGAGGAGGAGAGTAGCCATTTAGTTAATGAGCCCCGATGGAGACCTCCAATGAAGCCATCAAGCCTGTTCAGAATAACAATGGTCAACTAACGCCTTTCTAATTGAATGGAAGGTACAGGGGAGGCAGGGGGGGTGAGCTTGGAACAGTGAAAAGGAGATAGGGAGGGGGGGTCTTTTCACTCAAATGCGTGCCCGGTCCTAACGAAAGCGCTTGTTTTTTTTCTCTTCTTTTGGGAGGGCTGGGCTGGGGGCAGGTTTTGGGGGATGGACATGCTCTGAGAAACAGAGTAATCCAGTATGGGTTATTTCAAGGAAGTTTGAATATTCATGTCCTTCAAATGCATTTTAGATTGCTTGCACATACTATAGAAAACACCACATGTTTTACATATTTCAATGGAATAAAGATTCAATGCTATTGTAAAGCTATTATCTGACCTAGTATCTAGAGTCCCCCCCCCCTCCCATTTTCAAATGTTATTACAGTGATCTATGCGCCGTGTCATAATTAATTACTGTATAATACGTGTCTAGTGTCCATGCACCAGAGGTTCATTGTGCATACAAAATATATATCAATGTGGAAACGTTCAAATGTGTGTTTACTGTAGGGCCATGTCCAGAAAGCACTTCTACTTAAGTGAAACATTGTGTTTAAAACATGGTAATTCAGCTGTTGGCTAGATGCATATCTATGGCTAGAGCTAATCTCTTGCCTCACTTAAAACACCACAAATTGATTTAATGGTCAACCAAAAGGCAATAAATTCCAACAACTATACTAGTTTAAAAACCCACCATAAACAACATCTGCATGGTTGCCACCCTTGTCAAGCTCACTTAATACGTTTCACAACTGGCTCTGCTGATGTCATATGCAATTCGTATGTGTGTAAAAGCATTTTCATAATAATATTACAGCATGACTTCATGCAAAGCCTATTTTTGACCTTTTACTGGTAGTAGTAGCCTAGGCCTATGAAAGAGGGCTCAGACATTTAGCTTCTCGGATGCACTTGTAGGTGACAACCAACTGAACAACTCTAAAACTAATGAGTGTCTTATAATTAATCAAAATGGCAAAGCACTCATAATACAAGTGTAGCCTACGAGAAGTATAGCCGAGGCTGTCAAGACACAAACGCTCCCAAATAGGGCTACGACTTGTAATAAAATCAACACACACACGTCAAGTGTGAAAACTTTGGGCTTCATGTGAACTTGTCAAAACAGAAGGGTGGCAGCACAGGGGGAAACATCCCCAAAGAACAAAGAAGTAGTTTAGTTACTCCTTGTGAGGCCACTCTGGGGAGAAATATGGCGGTCCGATACATACTGTGCAGAAATAACTTTTCTCAAGGCATGACCCTGTGGTTGTTGTGGACGGAGAGAGGGAAGGATTGTTACAAAGTAACAATACGACCAGACAGATCTGGATAATTTGTTTCACTTGTTTCTTACCGTTCTTGCGCTGGGAGACAGTGATCCATTGGGCAGGTATGGGTTGGATAGGTCTGGGATCATTAGAAATGGGTAGCCAGGATAGTGGGGACTCTTGAAAAATCCACCATCTTGCTGTCTCCTTAGTGCTGTGTGTATAATATGGGACAAAACAAGCGAGGAAATGTCAGAATAATAATAAATAAGCACCAGGAGGGGAAAAGCATGCAAACAAACAAGGCATACTTTAACAATCCAGAGTTGTTGTGTGTTTTTTTTACCTTCATGGAAGTAATCTCTGGCTTTCTCGTAACTTTCTAAGTCGGGTCTGGTTTGGGGGCGACGCTCCGCTTGCTGATAAGGAAAGGAGACTATAGTGAAAGTCTTCAAACAGCAACTTTAGATATTATATATACAACTATACAAGACCCTTATTGGCAATAAAAAGTGTGCAACAAGCAACTCATTTCTGTGCCAAACTCCTTACCTCTGAATCCGACGAGCTGCTGTTATTCTCAGACTCGTTGACTAAAGAAGACTTCACATCATCCAGATCCCTGTCTGCCGACACGTTCTCGGATATTTTCTCCTCTTGCTCCCCTTCGTCTTTGAAGGAGATCATCTCATCATTCGCCCCCAAATCATCTCCACCGCCTCCGTTTAATTGTGGCATTTTGGGGGGACAAGAAATGGGTAGTACACTAGCTACTCAAAGAAAGGTAAATAAACACTGCGATCTAGATCTAACAATAACACTTTTTATCAGCTCTAAAGAAATTAGTCCCAAAATCGCTTTGACAGTCAAAACCCTAAAAACTAAAAAACTGTTGAAATCAATAGTGCATTTTTAAAGCTCCATGCTGACTTTCTGCATATTTTCCATGACGATCTCTTCTCTTCCAAATAATCCACCGTGAAGTCCTCAACAAATAGCCGGATGCTGCAACTTGTCTTAAACTTCAGACAAAAAGTTTGTCCTTCTCGTTAGTTTGTATCAACTTGTAGCCTTGTGTTGTATCTCCTCGTTGAAGAAAGAAATGAGACGCGATCCCTTCCCGGGGAAACACAATAATAATAATGAACTCTAAACAAGCGTCCAAACAGATTGATAGGTTAGTGTTGAATGACGCTCCGGTCACCTCCTGTTATCCATGTGTAGCAACAATAGTACAGACAAAAAGACAGGACGGGACGTCTCTTCTCTCTTTACTGTAAAACCCACGGGGCGATCACACTGTTCTCTTGACTTCTTGAGCACTCGGTTATTTTTTTCCCCGAAGTTTCAGCAAACGTTTCACTAATAATATCCCTACAAAGCGCGAAGCCCATAAATGGCCAAAATAGTAGCAAACCGGTTGCAAAAAAAAAATTACAATAATAATAATGATTATTTTTTTCAGCTAGACGAAATAGCTGTTTCCCTCCACATTGCTGCCGGGGAATGCGCTCCAAACAACTTGGTTGTTGAAGTGGAAGAACCGTAGAGGAGGAGTTTGAGCTGAAAACCGACACTTCATTCAACCAGCACCATGTAGATCAGCTATTCTTAACCCCCAAACAGCCAGCATGCAACCCAACATAACCATAAAACTAATTACAGCTTCATCATCATACAGGAATAAAGTGGTTATATTATAGACAGAAAGGCTATTATGTCTTCTTCATCTCATAGAGAATACTTTTACAGACTCAATAAATAAATAACTATTGCTTCATGATGGATGTTTATGCATTATTTTACACTCAATTCAACTACATGCACACAGTTATGGTGTTAAAATTAGGCTACACTTATTATTATTATCATTATTATTATTAGCCTATGTATCAATATTTTGCCCGTGGCTGTTTGAGTCAATGTTATTTTGTTGCTGTTTATTGATATTAGGTTTGCATTAATAACTTTTTTTTTAAAATGTATCAAATCTATGTATCAAAATCATAACAGTTCTAAAACAGCCCGTATAAATCATGAGAGGAAACTTCTAAATATTAGTGTAAGAACCATTTGGCAGGGTGGTCTATTAGTCATTCAGGGTAGTAGTATCATGAATCATGCAGGCAGACAAAGGGAAGGGAACTTCACTTTCTTTGTTACAAGAAGCAGAGGGACAAGCTTAGTAACTATCCAACTCACCCCAAAGTGACTATATCCTTATAGGCTGATTCAGGCAAAGCAAGAATGTGAAAGACTTTACCCACAGACTACATCCCGATTTTACACGTCGCCGTGCAAAAGTGTATAAATCATCCCTAATACAATGTTTGGACAGGAATTTGACTTGGTGACAATAGGTGCAGGTACACCACAAGACATCACAACACACACAACTGACAAGACGAGGGACTTATATAGGCTATGCACGCATGAGTGCAAAATGACTTAAGAATAAAAATATGTGTTGTTGGCTTGAACCCGCGTTACATGAGAGACCGGAGTGAATTGTCCCTGTTGTGTGCACTGCCTTCTACTACAGTGATGGCCATGTGGTGATTCCTATTTAGTGTCTAGGCTACCGCCGGCACCCATGTTGCCTTCAGCAGTGTTATAATGACAGGCCAGGCTTAGTGAGAAAGTCATAATTGCACACTGCCATGCAAATTGCATGTCTGTGTGTGTCCTAAAACAATACACTGGGAAAGGCAAAGCCCTTCAGTACTGGGGATAAGCATGGCCTGTTATAGCACGGTCACAGCAGGTTTGGCTTGGTAGCGAAAACCATGCAAGTTAGATAGCAGGTTGGATCTCCAGGCCTCCCACCTTGACAGGACAGCCCTGGCTCAGTGCCCCCATAGACTCACTGAAATACATGGCTGCATTGTTGACTCGAGGAATTGGGTTGGAGTCCTGATTCTGCTGCAGTGCACACACTCTTAAAAAGAGCAGAAAGAAGTCCTTGTGACTTTCTTTGTTCGTCCAAAAAGAACTTGCCGTATAAAACTTTAGCAATTCTTGGAGGATATGTGAGTTTAAAATGCAAGAAGAGAGAGAAAAACTGCAATGCAAACTCCAAGATGGGCACGGGAATCAAAGTTTTCCTCCTCATTTCCCCCAAAACATCTCCTGCCGTGTTACCTATTATTCTGAGTCTGTCTCTTAACTCGTTCAGACCGGGAACGCATCTGTGTCATTTTTAGATTTCTTTGGCTATTCAAAAATAGCAGATCTACAAGCTCATAGCGCGGCACTCGGTGCCGCGCTATGAGCTTGTAGATCTGCTATTTTTGGATAAATCGTGAGCATTTTTGCAAATCTTTGAATAAATATATTTTTAAAGCGAACATTTGTAAAATATTTTGTTCCAGGGACCCCCAGAAGCAAAGATTTGAGTTACAAATGTTCACTTGAATAGCCAAATAAATCTAAAAGTGACACAGATGTGTTCCCGCTCTTGACGGGTTAAGTTTTAGCCCGCTTTCATACCCTCTCTCACCTTTCTCAGCGAAAACTCCTATGGACTTCCGATTTCTCTTAGCTTCGGATGCAATTTGACAGGCTTCCCTCTGTTTGAGAGGGAGAAACTCATTGATGTTGTCGACCACGTGTCAGCAAGCTGAGGTTTGATTGACAATCCAGCAGTGTCTCCACGGGCCTCATTAGAACCCCACACCTCATGGGTGCTTGTGTGTGTTTGTGCGTGTCAGTCAGTGTGTGTGTCAATGTGAGTGTGAGTGTGTCAGTGTCAGTGTGTGTGTGTGTGTGTGTGTGTGTGTGTGTGTGTGTGTGTGTGTGTGTGTGTGTGTGTGTGTGTGTGTGTGTGTGTGTGTGTGTGTGTGTGTGTGTGTGTGTGTGTGTGTGTGTGTGTGTGTGTGCGCGCGCGTGCATGTGTGTTTGTGTGTTTCAGTTAAGAGCAATGTGTGGTTGCATACTGTATTACTATGAATCGAATGCATGGTGGTCTTGGACAATGGGTTTTTCCTTACAGACACACACACACACACACACACACACACACACACACACACACACACACACACACACACACACACACACACACACACACACACACACGCAGGTGAATATTTGCCCTCCGGGCTACATATCATTGTCTTTCTGTATGGCAGTGTGCGGCAGAACGTAATAGAATGCAATTTCCAAATGATGCTTACACAAGCCATGTTCATTTCAGTCATCCAAATTAATGATGCAACCGTCCCGCTTTCCCTCAGCAATGACACCTAAGTTATATTCTTAAGCTAAAATAAAAAAGAGTGAAAGCATAGACAGTAGAAAAGTTTGGGGAAAAGATAAGTATTACTAAGTGAGAAATATGACGGATTCATTGCGCATGTCCCAAGAGGCATAATTACATTATATCCAGTGTTCATATAGAATATACACTTATGAATGATTAATACACATCAAATATTAAATCAAATCAACATAAAAAAACATCACAATGAGACACATTAGAGGTCATTGGTGAATCTAAACAAGATGATTTCTCAAACATTGACACTTCTCACCCATGCACAAGTTTCAGTGGTGTGCTATTAAGTGCCATTGGCATGTAGTATTTGCACTGTTGTCCACAGTAACCTGTAACAGGACAATGAGATATGACACGTCCATGAAAAATGAAAAACGAAAAAAGAAAGGGAAAAAAAAGACATTCTCATAGCCCTGTATTTGAAAAGGTTCATTGCAAAACGAGATAATCACCAACTGAAGAAAAGGAAAATGATGCTTAGGCTATACTCTTACAAAATGATTGCTGGCTGTCTCCAAAAGTAAAGCACATTATAGCATTACTACGCTGCACGCATCTCAAAAACCTCTGCTTGCAAAATAGTTTGATACATAACAGAATTAACCACATGAACCCTAGCGTGAATGTTCTGTTCTATATAACATCAGATTTGGAGTGGAGTGAAAAAAGGAAGGGGCCAAATATAGAGCCCTGGGCAACCCCGGTCGACAAAGTATTTAGGTTTATGTGGTTAATAAGTTGGGGCTTTTTTAACACAATTTCAGATATTGAAAACCTGAACATATTTAGCCTAAGTGTTTAGTATCCTCTGAGTGAAAACCTTCAGTTTCCTCAATATTTCATTCATAGGCTAAACTGCACAATTAAATGAGCCGTAGCTTTTCCAGAGATTATGCTAAGTGAGTGTTTGATGAAAATGGAATCTAGCTTTATATTCCTTACACCCACTACATGTCGTACAGTAGAAGGTTTTTTTTTATCTCCTTTAAATCTACCTACTGTATGTATCTCCTCCTCTCTCTATGGCTCCCTTGCTAGTGTGGGATCGGTCTTAACTGGAAGCTGATGAGGGGTCAGGAGAGATGCGAACAGCCACAATCTTAGCCCGAGGGCAGATCGACTGGTGGCCAGAAAATTAATTCAGTGAGAGCTGTCCCCGCATCTGCCTTACTTTGAAGTTGCTCTCTCAACTCTGACTTGTCGTACGTGACTGTGTGTTCATTTTTTCCCCCTGCGAAAAGAGGGAGACTGTGGATAAGTGTGAAAAAGAGAGGGATTGTGCACTTGTGTGCACACACGCGTGTGTGTGTGCGTGCGTGCGTGCATGTGTGTGTGTGTATGTGTGTGTGTTGACATGCTTGTCCATTCCACTAACTTGTTTCTGTGTGCATTGTGTGTGTGTGTGTGTGTGTGTGTGTGTGTGTGTGTGTGTGTGTGTGTGTGTGTGTGTGTGTGTGTGTGTGTGTGTGTGTGTGTGTGTGTGTGTGCATGAGGATTTGGATGTGTATTGGGGAGACATACACAGAGAGAGAGAGAGAGCTAGAGGTGCTGTGTGCCAATCCATACTCGCTTTGGAGAATTCAAGGTCATCCTTTCATGTTTTGCCAACCATCGGTCAATCAGTTTCTGATCAAAGTGGTGCTTAATTCAGCAGTAATTCCCAGCCCAACTCCATCACATTTTTTCCCCGTTTTCTTTTTGTGCCTCACTGTTTGAGAGGTGTAAAAGACTTCCTCATGTCATTCCTCTGATCTGTTGCAGTGTGTTTGACATATCTGCCTGTGCCAATCTACTGTAAATTATCAATTTGAACCTGAAGTAGGATTGGGCAATATAGTCAACATCAAATATCACTATATACATACATACATTTACCTTTTTATTTGACCAAATATTGCTATATCGATATTGTGATTGTGGGAATAACTTTTGGGGCTTTCACAAGATATTCACACAATGAGAGTTTTGCAAAATATTTATCAGTAATGACCATATAATAACTAAGAGGGCAAATAATAGAACCACCAGAACAATCTGGTACGTTCAGAAAATTACTTCACTTTACTGAAGTTATGCAGCCTTTAAAACCAGGAAAAGACTTGTGCTTAAGACTTATTACAATGTCCAAAATCCCTGACGATATCTAGTGTCATTATGATATGATATAAAGTTGATATATTGCCCATGCAGCCTTAAAGCTAATACTATTGAATGTGTGGGGAGGGCCAGTCACCTCACACAGGCACGGCTCCATCAGTTCAAGACATGTCATTGTTATTGTCTTTGAAGCTTACATCACTTTGGAGCCTTATCATATTAAACAAATATATATTATCTTGTAATGTTATATTTTTGATGTATTTTGTTTTTGCCATGTGTCCCAGCCAGGTCACTATAGTAATTATAACTATAACTATAACTATAGTAATTGAGACCTAACCTAGAACCCCAATGAAAACATGACCGCAAGGACTTTTTTGGTGTTATCCTTTTAGACAAAGTGTTTGACTGTACTCGTGCTGTTTTTACATTTCTGTCTAATAAAACATTAAATCAAAATAACTGGTTCTCTATTAGCTTACCTGTTAAATAAAGGCTAAACAAACAATAAACAAATAAACAAATAGTATGCTTCAATTGTACAATTTTATATACAAAGCACATGCATGTGCATTCACACAGAGATAAAACACAGACACACGCACGCACACACACACACACACACACACACACACACACACACACACACACACACACACACACCACAATCAGAATCAGAATCAGGTTTCAGAATCAAGATATGCTTTCATCCCATAAGTTGTGATTGATTTTAGCCACATTATGTATTACTGGTCTGATACAATCAAAATAAAATCATGACTTATTTATTTACTTTAAACCATATTGGATGACAGTTTGCCAACACAATAAGTGTGTATGTTGTTAACTTATAAAGCTCCTCATGGTCTGGCACCTAGTTTTACCTAACTGAGCTCCTAATCTCATACATGCCAGTTTGTAACCTGAGGTCATCTGATACGCCTTTACTGATCGTTTCTTTGTCAAAGTTGGTGACCAAGGGTGACCGAGCTTTGGCCATCAAGCCCCTACACTCTGGAACAGCCTCCACCGGTATAAATGCATGATGCCACTTTATTTCATCTATTTTTATCTTTAGTTTATTTTACTGAACAAGCACTAAGTAACATTGTTTAAAAAAAGTGTTTCACCCTGCGGAGTAAAATCTGGAATGTCAATTTACCCGTACAGGTCAGTTTTAAGTTAAATTTAATTAGCACTGCAGAGTCTACAGTCTAGCTTTTAAATGGAACCCCTGTCTTTTGTTTAACTAAGAAGGACAGGACCTGATTTGAGCTGAGCTGCTTTGCATCACCTCTTTGCTATTAGCTCAGTACTTAATCCCAACCTCCCTCCCTCCTATCACCTCCTCAGTCAGTCATCATTGCTGACTCTGGATGGGAGTGCCTCGTGGCCTCATGCAATCACACATCTCACCAAAATAACCTCATATCCTTTTTTTTCTTCTCTCTCTCTCTCTGCACAGAAAGATCCCCTTTTCAGGTGGGCATGGGCGTATATGGCATTTAAGACTGTGAGCACACTATTAGATGACAATTTTTTTCTGCCTGGAGGGTGTAACTGAAACACTAAACTGAGCTTGAGAAGGGAAAATAAAAGACCATGTTTTGAAATTTTATTCCCGCCTCTGCTTCTCTCTGGTGTTGTGTTACGCTTAAACAGTGTACCTTTCCAAAACGTTCCTATTTTCAAGACAGGAATTTTGTTGATTGTGTACTGTGTGCAGTGATTCAAACTGTAGGCGTTTCTTATCCACTGAAGCCCTGTTTTATTTATAATTTGTCATACGATGGTGTCGCGCTGCGAAAATTTAGCACATCCATAAGCTCAGGATGTGTCACATCGCGACGCACTGTGAGCTTGTAAACACGTACTAAGAGAAGCAACAGGTGCTGATGTCCTCATAAAGCGATAATATTGACCGTTTTGAATACCATACGATCCACACCGATGAATCAGTCAACTTTATTTCTTTAATAATATTTGTTCACATCATAAATTGAATAAAATATCAACACCGTAACGTGGCTCATCAATCCTGCTTTACCAAACACTGCAGCAATATGATTGAAAGGCTCCTCAAATAGCCTAATTCTGAATTTACATGGCTGTTAAAGAAGTGCTCACGCAGGCCTTTTGAAATAGCCATTCGCCTTTTCCCGTATCGCAGAAGATGCTTTTAAGGAGCATTATTGCTGAGAACTTCAAAGCCCTGCCAAAAGCACTCTCCTTCTGAATGTGAGGCCTCTTGAAAACATACTTATATTTTCCAAATGGACAGGAAGAGGCCCTCAATGGTATTGAGGTGATGCTAATGCAGTGTGTCGCTTGTTTTCCATGTCGCCAGTGAGGAAGTATATGCTATAGTCATTCCTATTTACCTCTTGCCGACAAACCGTGCAAGCCTTGCACTTTAAATAGAACAAATGTAAACCACACGAAAATGTACAGTTGTACTGTACAACTGCACTACACTAACAGAGCAAAATATGGCAATATACATCCACCAATTCACAGTAGGAATAATGATTTACTTTCTACAACTATTTAAGTGATGCTATGACTTGAGCGACCTCTCTAATTGCTATCCACAATGCCAGAGTCAGGCTCTGTCCAGATGCTGTGTCCATCAGGCATTCTGCTATCACTAGTTTCATTCAGTGCTTCTCAAACATTTTGTCAATGTCAAGGACTCCCATATGAATACATATTAGGCCGTAGAAAACCCCCATTGAAAACATTTTGTGCCAGGGACCCCCAATAAGAGATTATTGTTGTTGTTTGATTAGATGTAGTACAGAATTCTACAACTGTCTGCACTGTAGGGGGAGTGATACCTATGATCTGAATAGTCAGTCCTTCTAACTTCTATTGAATAGAGAAATTTACCTCTTTGCAAAAATAGCAGATCTATAATTACATTACATTACAGTCATTTAGCAGACGCTTTTATCCAAAGCGACTTACAATAAGTGCATTTAACATAGGTATGCAAGAAAACTATTAATCACCAGAAGTCTTAAGTGCATTATCTTCTAAAACAAGCAACTAAGAGTATATCAAGCGCTAAGGTAAAAGTGCAATATATCAGCTACCTATACTTTCTTAAACAGATGAGACAAATAGGAAAATCAAATGAGCAAGAGCTAAAACAAATAAGTGTATCAAATAAACAAGATCCAATAAAACAAGAGCTCGTACAAATAATTGACAACAAGTAGGCAAGGCTAAGAGGAAGGGTCAGGGTAGTGTTTCCTAAAGAGGTGGGTTTTCAGCCTGTGGCATAATCTCACAACGTCTTGCAATGCAACGTCATTTTTGATAGTGTAAATTAAGTATAAAATGGGGCTTAAATTGTTCAACTGTTTCTCATTTTGCTGGGGACCCCCCCCCCCCCCCACACCCCGGAACTCCCTCAGGGTCCCCGGACCCCACTTTGCGAACCATTGGTTTTATTGATCCAGTTAACATGATCGGTTACGAGTCCAGTGCCTTTAACAGTCTGTGTTTTCTCAGCTGAGGGATGCATTGCACTGCTCCTCGGAGGATTGGATGCGCTTTCCTGTGATGTAAACCCTATGCAAGTGAGAGGCTGTTGACTTTATTTAATATGTCCGCCAGATTTTTTTATGAGTGTTCCGCGAATGAAATGGTTTGCATTATGCGTGAACCATACGTTCCACAGAGGCATGCATGGCTGCAGACAGCTGGAAGTAACTCGAGCCCCTCAGTCACTTATCAGCATTGGCATCCCTGCCATTTCCCATAGCCATCTTCAAGCCAGAAGAATCCTGCCATTGTTTTCATCTCTGTGGCCCCTGTGTTAACCCAGCAATGCCTTACTGATTGTTGCAGAGATATTAAAGAAAATGGCAGATTTGTCTTTGTCCATATACCCCTGTCTTGTGACATCCAAGCTGTGTGCATGCGTGCGTGCGCGAACGCTTGTGCATGCGTGCGCGCATGTGTGTCAGTATTTTTGTGTGTGTGCCCGTGAGTGTTTGTGCCTTTTGCATGTGGTTGTGTTGTGCGTTTTGTGTGCGTGTGTGTGTGTGTGTTGCAGTCAGAGAGAGCAGCTGCACCTGCCCCGTATGTCAACAACCGGGTCTGGAGCAGACACTCAAGAGGAGAGGTGGCTTTCACACCACTGGACCCACTAAAGCTGCTTACTTTCCAAAGACAACAATGACTACACTGCTCTTCTGTGGAAAGGGCCGGAGCCCATGCTTGCAGGGGAGCTTGTCCTATGGGCTTGGCGCCTGGTCTGTGTGGCCTCCAGATTATCTCCTGACTGAGCCCTCTACATACAAGCTTATTGGACTTCCTCATGTCCCCTTGTTTTTTCGGAGCTCTAAAGTTTCCAGGATGCTTTTTGACTGTCTGTTTTACACATAGAGACAGGATCCCCCACGGGGGTTGTTACAAGGTTAGAGGGGGGTAGTGAAGAGGTCAGGGAGAAACTGTCAGTCTATTTCCTTTCTCTGGCCTTGGGAAACTGCACCACAAGTCCTTTGCATATTTTTAGTGTCCACATTTTTTTTTCTTCTTTTCTTTTCGTCTCTACGAATACACAGGAGAAGATATTATTCCCAGTTTATCCCATTAAGACCGGGAACCCATCTGTGTCTCATTTTAAGATTTATTTGGCTGTTCAAAAATAGCAGATCTACAAGCTCATAGCACGGCACCGAGTGCTGCGCTATGAGCTTGTAGATCTGCTATTCTTTTTAAACAATCGTGAAAATGTGTGCAAATCATTGAATATATATATATATTTTTTAAGTGAACATTTGTAACTAAAATTTTCATGATAAAAAAAAATTAGCAGATCTACAAGCTCATAGTGCGGCACTCGGTTCTGCGCTATGAGCTTGTATATCTGCTATTTTGGTTGCTATTATGGTTAAAGTGGTTCAAATCTAAAATGCGTTCCCGGTCTTAAAGGGTTAAATGGGGGGGAGGGGGGTTCGTCTCTCTCATGGATTACTTATTATTAGTCTTATATTTTTTTCCTAGGTATTGAAAGACCATGTCCAGCACACAATCTGTTGGAATAATGCGCTGGGTCTGGAAGTCATCATCTTTATGTGTTGGTGTATAAAAACTTGGCTCCATTAGAATTACAGAACAGTTCTTCTGCTAGTAGTTGACTCGTACTTACTGAGTACCGATACTGTGTCTATACAGCTGTGAAATATGGGTGTGGAGGAGATGAACGCTGTGGAAAAACAAGTCAAATTTAGTAGCGTTACTTACTCATTTTCTCTTTGAGACACTGATGATGAGGCTATGATGTTTGGCTGTAACAAATCATCACTAACTCTAACTTAAGTATACTTTTGTTTTTACTGGATTGTTATGTCTACTTGAATTTTTTTTGTTTTTCCCTTAACTAGAGACACTTTCTGTTTCTGGTGGAAAAATCCAGAGCAGAGAATTTTCCAGGCAGAACGTAAGAATGACATTGAATGTAATCATTAAATGCAGAGGGGTGAAATGGGCAACGTGTTTGTTATTTACTAAATTGATGTGCTGGCAGTATATTCCACGGGGAAATGGAGGCTGGGTTGATTGGAGGAGAGGCATAGAGAACTCTGAGTACTCAAAATTGATGTGCCGGCAGAGGAGGGAGAAGGAGAAGAGAAAAAAAAAAGTCTTGTGAGCAAAATAGTATTGGATATGTCAGAGTATTGAGTAGGGCTCAGACTGTCTCTCTTCTTTGGCCAACTCCAACTCCAAGGTCAGGCGGTATTGAGTGAGTGTATTCAGCAGAGGGAGAACTCCTCAAGACCTGCTGGGCAGTCACACTCTTTTCTTGTACTTTTGCACAGTGATGGAAGAAGTACTCAGATATTTTACTAGTAGCAATACCACAATATGAAAATACTCCGTTACAAGTAAAAGGCCTGTGTTCAAAATGTTACTTGAGTAAAAGTACAAAAGTATTGGCATTAAGATACTTAAAGTACCAAAAGTAAAAGTACTAATGTTTGAAAATAGCAGATCTACAAGCTCACAATGGTAAAAAGTAACTTTCCACCACTGCTTTTGCAGTCAGCCTTTACAGCCAGTGGTGGAAAGTACAATTTACTAGTACTGAACTTGCAGTACAATTTTGAGGTACTTTTACTTTACTTGAGTATTTCCATATGTAAATAATTTATAAGTCTACTCCACTATACAACTCAGCTGCAAATAATGTACTATTTACTCCACTGCAAAAATTGGAAAAGCTTTAGTTACTGTAGTTACTTTGCCGATTCAGATTATTAATACAAAACAAACATTAACCAACTAAAGCCCTATTTTGTACTTAGGCTATAAACCCACAATGCATTGCAACGTGTTCTGTGAGCTTGTAGATCTGCTATTTTTTTCATGATTCTTCTAAAACATTAACAAGAACTTTGTGTAATGGAACATTCTGCATAGTGAGTACTTTTACTTTGTTACCGTAGGTATATTTTGATGCCAATACATTTTACTTTTGCTCAAGTAAAATTTTGAATGCAGGAGTTTTACTTGTAACAGTATTTACATATCTAACTATATAAATGGCGACCAACTTCCGCACCCTCGGTGTCCACACCCCACAGCTCTGTTATCGACTAAACAACGCACCGCCAGACCACATCTCGCCAACTGACTCGCCACGCCGGCCGCGCTGAATTTACACCTCGCGTAGGGGACATCTCACTGCTCACTACAGCTTTTCCACCGCGCAACATAATTAATTCTACTCACCAAATGTCGGACAAAACGGAAGGGGAGCCAGCTTCGTACCCTTTACCGTGCGCACGACCTCATCACCACAACAGCACGCAGCCGCTGCGGGTTTTTTTTCCTTTTTTTCCAAACTTTTTTTTTGGTCACCATTTTCTCCAGGCACCATTTCTGGTGTAACGTCGGGTGTTTCTTTTCACCAGCCAATCACCTTTCACGTTGCCACGTCCGTTGCCACGTCGCGCTGACGTACGCTAAACAAGCGCTGCCGTGCGCACAATGCAAACGAGCCCAAAGGCGCGCAAAAATAAGCCGACCATTGCTTAGACACAAAGTCAGACCTGGCAACGCAGCCTACGCCAATCATGTGTGAGAGATCTACAAGCTATGGGGCAGAGACGCCACCGTATCTTAGCAACAACTACAGCGCTCACTCTCATTGGTCGTGTCACGCTAACAGCAGTCTCCAGACAATGGCATCGCAGACAGCTTGCTGTTACTGCTGTAGCCATCACAGGCAGTTGCAGCACGACGGACAGGGCGCTGTGATAGCTGCCATGTCGCTAACGCTAACCTGGTTGTCATGCCTGCAGCGGCTGTGCAATCACTTTGTCAACAATGCACGTTCGTGTGGTGAATGTCTATATTGCTGCTCAGTTCGTCCATTGTAGATGGTGTATGTTTGTGTGTGTCTTCTGGAGAACTATGTCGCTCCACAGCAACTACAGTAACTAACGTAATGGCAGGACCGCCCCGTGCAACGCATGTTAGCCTGCATTATGGTCATGTAGTAATTTCAGATAATTTCGCTCCGATTAGAGCAGTGTTTATCAACCCTTTCACGCCGCCCCCCCCCCCCCCCCCCCCCCAAATACACGTACTTGATCTGGGACCCCCCCATTCTGTTTGACTCCGTTCCACAAGTAAATATTGTGAAAATAGCCGATCTACAAGCTCGAAACGCCTCACGTTGAGAGGCTTTGTAAGCTTGGAGATCGGCTATTTTCTACATGATTGCCTCTTTCTTACATTCTTTGCCAATGTGGCCGATGTTTTCATAGCATACTTTATTGACTACTTCTGTTGCAGAAATGGCCATTTCCTTTACTTTCGGTTTTTTATTGTCTCCGCCAGGCCGAAAGGCATGGCGCAAGACTATGTTTCACCCCCTGTCCGTCCGTCTGTGATAGCTAATCTCTCACATCGTTGACTTGATCGCAGCAAAATAACAGCCCGATGTGGAGAGTCAGTGAGAGCTGGATAAACGACGTAAAATGTGTCAAAAGGAGTCTGTACGGCTGTCGATAAATGAACACATGACGTCGGTGGGAGAGGAGATATTGTGTCTTTTGGACAAACAGCAGCGTGGTGCTGATGTTTGTTGTGTGAAGCAGCTTAATGTCAGAGTGTTTGTGTTGGAGCGCCTCGGTGCGGCTGCAGAGTTCATGTGCAACCTCTTCCAGAGAGACACAGAGACACTAGAAACTCTGCTGGGGAAAAAAAACACTGCTGGGCATTGACTTTCCTATGGACATTGATCTACACACTGCAGGTATATCTGCTACACACACAACATCAAACTACACACTGCAGGTATGATGCAGCGTTTGCATTACAGCCAGCATGCCAGCGTAGTTCCCATATGGTTTCAAGGTGGGCTAAACCATATGGACCCCATGTCAGCAATGTCAGCGCCATCCACTTCAGTCCCAACTGCGATGCCCATGCAGGCTATAAGTAGCTTCTACCTGGCCCTTAGGTGGGCCCCAACTAGCCATGTTTATGTGGGACCAAGGCGGGTCCTAACTGGGTTTGCCCATGCAGGCTTTAACTGGGTTCTACCTGGGCCCTAGGTGTACCCTAACCAACCACAGTGCAGTGCCCATCGCTCCAATTGTTGTGACGTCAGGGCTCTCAATACTGCACATTGGTGGAGGAGGAGGGGCCGCAGGGCGACCGCACACATCGCTGAACCAATGGTAGCCCACGGATGTTTCCTCTGTGGATTTACAATCTGCCCCTCTATGCCACATATCATCCGCACTACAGGGTCTTCACTGACCGAGCCACGGCCCCACTGACCCTCATGACGCTACGCCACTTAAACGTGCGGCAGCATGCGCTGGGTTGCCAGGTTTGCACAGCCTGCGCCAGAAACAAGCAACCACCTTCATGAAATAAAAAAAAACACCGAAATGGTCCGCAATGTTCCAGGGGTGTCCCCGCGCGTCCCAACACTCCACAGGGGGGTCAGTGGACCATCAGGGGGTCCGCGGACCCCCTGTGGACCCCCTGAAACATAACAAATATTATTTCTTCAAATTTTTTCCTTTTTCAAAAAAACTTTTCCACAGTTTCACTCCGGCGATTTGGGTCCCCCAATATACACACGGCCACGCTGGGCCCCGTGCGCGGCTGGGGTTGAGGGGGGCGTAGCCCCCCGAAACTCTAGTATATATATACATTGTATTATTGCTACCTGTACTTGAGTAACAAATCTGAGTACTTCTTCCATCACTGTCTACAGCAGAACAGTCCAACCGATGCCAGAGAGCAGCGGTTCTCAACCTGTGGTTCGGGACACCCACGTGGCTCCCCACATGATTTTGGGGGGTCCCCAGATGACAGTGAAGTGACAATTTAAGGACTTTTGAGAGCTTTTAAGACCTCAAAAAAAGGAAGAAAGAAAGAAAAGAAAAAAGACCATTACTGCATCAAAAGTAATCAACAAACTAACTGGTCAAACATTGGCCAAATTGTCAAATAATATAAGAAAGAGGCAAAAAGAAATATGCGTTGCGAGGCGTCGTAGATCAGCTATTTTCACAATATTACTTTGTGGAACTGGAACCGAGTCAAACTAAATGTAATGCCTCAACTTCTACAATTCCAAATGCTGGTCAGGGTGGGGGTCCCCAGGTCAAATATGATTATTTTGGGGGGTCCCCAGTTGGTCCCCAGGTCAAATATGATTATTTTGGGGGGCAAGGGGCACGGCCTATAAAAGTTGAGAATCACTGCCATAGATCAGCTTTTCCCACACTTTTTCAGCAGGAGAACCAGCAGAGATGGGATTTTCTTTTTCTTTATGAATGAATGAATCACTTAAAGGCAGTGGTTCTCAACCTGTGGGCCGGGGCCTACTGGTGGGCCGCGAGGGTATTGCAAGTGGGCATGCTCTGACAATGCATCTGTCAGATGGGTGGGCCGCCAATGCTTTCAACATTTTCAAGTGGGCCCTGATCCAGAAAAGGCTGAGAACCACTGACTTCACCCATTTCTAACATTATCTTCATATAATTGTTCCTGACAAATGCTCATTAAGAGGATCACTGGCGAATAAGCCTTATATGCCTTAATACATTATAATTGCCCTCTGTAACTAAAAATGTTCTATTTACTATAGAAATAGTTCATCTTTTACTGAAGGGGGACAACGCCCGTCGCAAGTTGATGATGTCATTCATTTGTCCACGTGTGGTCCAGCCCTATGGAATGCATGTGCTAACTGAAAGCCAACTTAATACTTCCTAAGGTTAATATATCAAAACACAATTTTAAATATGTTTTTATTATGCATTCCATACATTCCATAGGGCTGCACCACACATGGACAAATGACATGTGAGCTTGTAGATCTGCTATTTTCAGAGCGCAACACCCGAGCCCAACCAAACATAAAACGACTTCTCTTTTAGTTCGACTGGATTTTAGTCTAGTTTTTATTTATTATTTGACGACGAAATTGTCAATATATTTAGTCTTAGTTTTAGTCATCGTAGCCTAGTTTTTATTTAGTTCTTATTATGTTTTCGTCAGTGAAAAAAGGTAGTCGACAAACATTTTTCGTCATAGTTTTAGTCGACGAAATCATCAACACTGCCACAGACAATACACTGCCCACAGACATGTCTCACTCGCTCCCCCGCATTCCTGCCGGAGTCGAGCTGTCCCAAGATTCACCTTAACTTAACACCTCTCTCCACGTCCTTATGCATACAACGCTCTTCCTGGCAGGTTATGCAGAATGACCCACAAGCCCTGTGTGATGCCAGAGAGATAAGCAAACATTTTAAATTAGATATAGCATGAGTAAATAGGCTTATGCAACAGGTCGAACCTCATCATTAAATGTGTAGTGGTATAGCTAGTTCTCTGAAATAGCTCGTGGGGGAGTTGCATGTACTGTAGGGTTAGAAATGTGCCTACAGTATGGAATATCTAAGTAGAGTGCATATTTGGCCACATTAAAATGGTGTTAACCAGACTGTTGTTCTTATCCTCTAATTCCACAATGTAATTATCACACGGTGAATGGGGACCGTACGTGCCAACGAAAATAAGTCATTTCTGTTTAGCTTCGGCCTACCTCTCCTAATGCACCGCTCTCTGCAGCTGCACGGTGCTGTGGAAAACAAACAGTGCAGTGCAGCTGGGCTCCTCAAGACAGCGAAAGGGGAATTTTAATCCCCTTTTTTTTTTTTCTTTGGCACCAGACAGATTTATTTGGTCATAAAGAAAGGAAAAAAGCACCCCCACCACCACCACCACCACCATCTGAGTAGGGATTGCGTGAAGTGAGAAAGCCTAGTTGTGCCAGACCCCCAGTTCTGCACTGCAGACGTACAGTGTAGAAACACAACGGACCAGGAAATTAAGCCCACGAAGGGTCAAAGTGCTCCAGGAAAATTCAAAGCACACAGTGTCTAACTGGCTCAGATAGTGGCACATTGCTGGCATGCCAGGACGGCACAGCCTGCTCACGGGGGGGTGATCCCTCGGAGCCAACCTGACATTCTGTGTGCTGCAAAATGTTCGCTGTGACATGGTTCGCAGTAAAGTTATTAGCACCAAGAGGAGGAGAGCAGCACCATCGAACCGACGGCTAAAACGTACCACGCGTCCCGTCATCCACGTTCTCCCTGCTCATTCCCCCCGAAGCCTAGTCTGAAAACAAACTATCCCAGGACCACCCCCCCCCACCCACCCCCCCCAAACCATTTCCAGCTGTCACCTCCCTGCTCCAGTAACTCCTAACCTGATACGATAGGGCAGGTTGGGGGGTGAGGGTCAGGCCCGGGGGAAAATGCAGAGTATGTAACTCAAACTATGAGCATTATATTCAGAATTGCCCGTGGTTAGAAAAAAAAAGTTGAAGATCACGGTGTGTAACACCTAACGTCGATCGCGTTACCGTTTGACGTCTCACTTTACAGCTACAATTTCTAAGTTGTCAGAAACACAAGTACAAGGTTAAAAATAAGGTGCAGTCATTGAGCTGTGCTCAACACGTTTAGGGATATCTTTTTGAGTGCAAAGGATAGTAGTAGCCTATAGTAGCCACTGATCGAAGTGTACTGCTGTATGTATGGCCTACAGCAATGTTTTTTCTTATTACTTTTTGTGCCCAAGGCACACCAATGGGCAAGTCCCAAACTCAAGGCCAGTGGTTGAAAAAGAACTCAAATGTTTTACTTAAGTAATAGTATCAATAC
>NC_139941.1:43714340-43861840 GCF_963454915.1 Gymnoscopelus microlampas
ACCTTCTATCTGATAACAGCACTAAGCCTGTTCGTTGGCATTACCACCGCCTGTCCGCTTCAGAGGAAATCCCTCCTTTGTCTCCCAAGGAAGCTCGACAAAACTGTGAAAACCTGAATTTGTCATAGAAATTCAAACAGCTGGAACACATTTAATAATGGTTACACAGAGACGGTAATAAGCGCTATTCTAGACAATATTCCAGACTTGTTATTACCTCAAGCTCTGGGGACCACTCATTTCAAGAGCAGCACAGTAAAACAGTTGCTATAGCTGTCAATCAAAATTGCCAGACCTGAGGTGAATCATACGGACAAAGGGGGCTCTGGGGGATCGTTGTTTAAGTACTTATCCCCCAAGGATTACTGGTTCTTTATGACTTTATGTGTTGCGTTTCTCTTTCCACCACACAGTGTGATAAGGGTGGCTCAGAGAGAGGTGATAGACAATGGTGACTTGGCTCGCTGTGTTCTCATTCAATTCATTCTTGACTCTTTAGTAACACAGCGTTCCAATATGATAAACAAAGAAATGCTAACCAACCAAACACAAGGTCACAGCAACAGAACTGTGTTGTCCTACAACACCATATAGGGTTCAACAAATAAACACAAGGAAGGGGGAAAATGTGTGTTATTTACTATTACAATGCAGCATTGTTGGCATCATTCTTATTCAGAAGTCTTTAGCAAATAAACTGAACTGAGCCCTTGAGTTAAACTCATTTAAAAGACATCATTGAGCCGAACGAATTAACCACATGTTATCTCAAGCTAAGGCTATACGCCTATTGGTCTGGAGATTTTTAATTATATGAAAAATACTTCAGCGTTGCACTAGAAAACCTAATTCTATACAAGAGCCCTCTTCACCGGTTAACTAATGTCATCAGTTACATCCCACAGCGTTCACTACAGCCAAGCGCACAGTTAAAGCAAATAATGCCACTTAATGAATATATCCTTGAGGCTATAAATGTTTACACTGTTGTGTCATAGGTTTTTGCAACAAGCTCTGCAAATCTGAACATGCCACTGACCCTGGAAAGGAAAGCAGGCTGAAGCAGTCATGTAACATATGGTATTCATTTCCACACAGATATGGAAGAAAAAGGGGAGGCTACTGTAAACGCGCTCATCCCGCATCCTTTAGTGCAGGGGTCTTCAACGTTTTCAGGCCAAGGACCCCCTAGCTGAGAGAGAGATGAAGCAGGGACCCCCTACTCTACATTGTATAAAATTGTGTTTTAGAGTCAACTTTTTTGGTTTACGTTTACTGTTCTTTTTTCCCTCCTCACCAAAGAACTCTTTGCCAAAAATAGCCGATCTACAAGCTCACAACGCCTCGCGCTGCGAGGCATTGTGAGCTTGTAGATCGGCTATTTTTGGCTCAAGTGCTCCTCAGAAAAGGGATGTTAGGGTTCAAACGGTTATGGTGAGAAAAAAAAATCATATCACACAAAGATTTGGCGGACCCCCTGTAGTAACTCTGAGGACCCCCTAGGGGTCCCGGACCCCCTGTTGAAGACCCCTGCTTTAGTGACTGACCAAGGCAGCAACCGGAATAGGAATATTCGAGTAAAAGATTTAAAATATCTTCAGGGTCAAAACGGCTGTCAGCTGCCACCTAAACGATGACAAACAAAATCAAATCAACCCGAGGAAATGAGCCATGAAAAAGTGATTGCTCTAGTCTAGTCTGGTCTATACATAATGCCTTCTTTTTTTTTGTTGCAATTCCGTAACTGGAGAATTATGGGATTGTGTAAGGCTGCTGACTTCACTGCAAACATGAGAACTGCATGCGCATATTGCCTGAGTGTATAATCAAATCAAGAACATTGATACAGAGGAGTGTACAAATATCTCTTAGTATGTGGAGAACAATGGATCTTTGTTTCATGTGAGGGCTCTTTAGAAAGCTGACGGACTGGCCGAAGGTAGTGCACCTCCAGGGACTCTCAGAGGGCCATTCTGTGCTCAGCGTTAATTTGTTGTGCTTTTATTGGATAATTCAGACATCAGCAGGGCCCATTTAAGATAATTGTGTAAATTATTTGCGAGCATATGTGCTTTGTCATGGCAACCATGGGAAACGTATCACAGAGAAGATAATGCAACAAAAAAAAAACTAAGCTAGAGCTTTTTGGTATGACGCACAATGAATTGAGTTTGCACAATGCATGCGTCCACCAGAGATGATCCATGTGATCGAGAAGACGGATCAGTAATAACACTGTGCTTAGTGCGTAGGTCTCAAATTACAAAACTAGACTACGCTCTTGTGCAGCACCGGATAGGTCAACTCTAAGCCCCCACCCCCACCACCCACCCATATCATCCCATTGCTGATGCATCCACACCTTGGCTCATACATCAAGTTAGGATCTTTCTTGGGGCGCCAGTCCTGTAACTAAAACCTCAACTACAGGGGATAGGTGGGGATTTCCCCTATACAGCCCATCAGCGAGAAGATACCCAAGACACAAAGAAAGTGCAGAGTAAAAACCCTCAAGTGTTAATTAAACTCGGCGAGTGTAAAATATTTCCACTTTCAGAGTTAAATTAACATTGGATTTTTACAGCGTACGCGTGGTCATGGCCTTGGAGGTTTCCTCCTTTGTCTGTATGGCTCTTAAAGGGATAGTTCACCCAAAAAAATACTTATTTTCTATCAACCCCACAAAGCCTTGAATTCACAGAGATTTTTTTTTGTTGTCGCATTCCTAAGCCAATAATTTGATGACCAGCGGAAAGATGCTAATGTCTGCGGTAGGAGACTCAAAGATGACACTTTGAGTCTCCTACCGGAGCTGCCACCAGTCATCAAATTATTGGCTTAGGAATGTGACAGAAACTAAAAAGATTCCATGAATTCAAGTCTCCATGGGGTGTGTAATTGATAGAAAAAAAGTCATTTTGGGGGTGAACTATCCTTTTAATACTTATGTCACCCTTAAGCCCTATTTAAAAACATTGCGAAAAAGCTGATCTACAAGCTTACGGCACATCAAGATGCGACATGTCGTGAGCTTGTAGATCTGCTATTTGAACTATTTTTTACGATTTCGTTTTTTTTTCTTCACTTCACCTATTACGACATGCCCAAAATAGAGACGCCAGGGTGAAAGTGGTTAACACTCCTGTATAGTAGCAGTCGCTGCTAACTATGAAGGGCTCTCTTGTGGCCTGGAGTCACAAACCCCCCCAGAGTTTGAAGTGCATACAGTAGCAGTTAACAAAACAGTGCACTTTGAAATTTCAGAGGAAAAACTACAGTAAAATGACTGTGGGAAGCGTTGCGAGCCAAGGCTCGGGGCCAACAACGTGTGGGCTTGACTGAGCCTGAAAAACCTCATGCTGATAAATGGCCTTTCCAAGTAGACAAACTAGGAACACAAGGCCCCCGCTCCGCAAGACTCAAACTGCTACCTTCTACTGCTGGCTGAATCTGATTACAGGCAGCCCCTGAGGACAGTCAGGTCATTGAGAGCACAGAGATGAGCAAACAATAAGATATTATCTGAAGGAATCTCCAGCCCTTCCAAAGGAAAATGCTCCCTCTCAGTGTCACATTGACGATAGGATCCTCAACCTGACATTGAATCAGCCATTTAAGAAGAATGAACACTGCTACCCATTCATAGATACTCACTAAAATAATGAGAGCTCTTTTTTCACCCTTGTTTAAGACATATAAAGGGAAGCTCATGAGGCTTTTGCGAGACAAGGCTGTGCAGAAATTGGAGCATGCAGCTGACTCAGATGAATATGCCTTTACAATGATTGGGTATTGAATGAACAATTCTATAGTCTTTCATTACAGTTCTTTGAAAGAGGGATATAGAATACGTGTGCTTGATTTCTTGGCAATTTGCTGAGTAAGTGTATGCAAATTTGTACTTGCCAGTAAAAAAAGAAAAAAATATATATATAAAGAATATATATATATATATATATATATATATATATATATATATATATATATATATATATATATATATATATATATTATGTGTGTTATTTTCATGTCACTATATGTTATATATATAACATTTAAAACGCATTTTTTAAATGGTTCCTCATGTTAGGCTGGCTACTCCAGCTTATCTAATATGTTGTTAGTTTGTAAAGGACTAAATGTAATTTCCCAGCAGTCTTTCATTACTATGAGAGCTGTAGGCTGAACAAAACCTACTTCTCTGGTCATGAAGTTTTTGGACGTGGCAAATTCCACTTCCTCGTCTTTTCATACAGTGACATCTTGTGGTCATACACCCTCACGCATTGTTGAACTGCACTGAATGCATCCATTGTAATGGCAATTGGTAAACATTAGTGTCAGTAAACAAACACTGTAGTGTAGTCCAGCGGTTCTCACCAAGGGGTCCAGGCAGGGACCCCAGAGGTGCTTGAGGGGGTACCAGGGGGTCCATAGATAATTGAATGATAACCAAATGTATACCCTCAGGGGTCTGAGTTAAATTAACATTAAGGATTTTACAGTGTAGATTGGGTTCCAGGAATTTAGCTTTTTTTTTAAATGGGGGTCTGAGGCCTAATGGCATCTTGAAATTAAAAAGGTTTTGAATCACTGCTGTAGTCGACTGATCATAATATTCACTTACTGTACTGTATGCTGGTTGGAACAATACCCATTGAAAATGTGACTATGTTACATAAAAGCCAGTGATGATTTGAATTATTGATGATGTGACATAGGCCTACATAACTTCAAAATTAGGCTATATTGCAAAAAAGATAGATGCATGAATGCAATTGAACTAAATGTCGTTCCACTGGCTTAATATAATCTAAAACTACTCCAAGTTAAAAGAAAAGCTAAAATACTACAATACTAAAATCACCACTAATATATAAAATCCCAGTCAGTTCTTGAGACAGAAATATTGCACAACAAGGAGTCCTCAGCAGCATAGGAGAAAGGTTAGGGGATATTGCGCTTGTAGGGGAGTATTTTTAAACAGTGAAATAGTCAACACATAATATATGTATATCAACAAAGCAATTACACTTCAGTCAATGATCGGTTCCACATTTCAGTCAAGCCATCCAACATGTGTAACATCCAACTTAATAACTTTGTGCTTATATGAGAAATATTTGGGGACAATGTCAGTCCACTTGTTTGGGAAAATGTCAAGTAATAAAGAACCTGGTGATGGGCATATTCACTGAATACTATCCAGACTCCAAAACCATAGATTCTTCTATGGCATCGTAGCCATGGACGAATTATAGCCCGGGCCAATGGGGCCAATGCCCAGTGGCCCTTGACTACCAGGGTTGGGCCAAGAGGCTTAAAGGAGTAGTTCAACCCAGAAACTACTTATTTTCTATAGATTTGTTTTTTGTCACATTCCTAAGCCAATAATTAGTCTCCTACTTACAGATGAATTAAAGTATTGGCTCAGGAATTCAAAAAAAAACTAAAAAGATCTCCATTCATTCAAGGCTTCATACTTATACAGTAGGTTAGCGCTCAAATATGTAGGTCCCTCAGCCTGTGCAGTAGCCTACAAGGACCATCCTATATATGGCTCTAACTGCACGGGCCCCGGCCCCGGCCCCAGCCTTTCTATAGCGCGAGTCGATAATCTGACCATAAATCCTGTTAACAGGTTTCCACAGGTGCTTTCTTGACCCACAAATGCTGTGTTTGCGTTGCCCACCCGACTGTCCATTCTGGGTACGGGCCTAGCATGGGGGGCCCTCAAAGATAATTGGCCCAGGGCCAGGGGTCCCTTCACTTCCGTCCCTGATTGTAGCCAGTCTAATTGAGCAAAATAGCTCTGCCTACTATAATGAACAGTTAACAGTTTAAAAATGTTTAAAAGTTGCTACTTACTTGCAATTTTATTCGTAGACTCTTCATAGGATCTTCTTGACTGAATATTCACCCCCCCCCCTATTATTTATCCCTCTAGTCCAGTAGGTTCTCAAAGTGGGTTCAGGGCCCAGGGGTCCTTGAGGGGGTTCCAGGGGGTCCCCAGCTAAATGTGTTAATACAGCATCACAATAATTTTAACCACTTTATCCATGTCTGCGTTGTTGGCTATTCAAAAATAGCAGATTTGCAAGCTCACATCGCGCCACTTTGGGGTGTGCAAGCTGCAAGCTTGTACATCTGCTATTTTTTTTTAAATTTGAAAAAATCTTTAAAGTGTTGGGAAAAAAAACATTTTAACACAAATCTTTAGAGAACTCGCTAACGCTCTGGACCAGAGCTAAATATATATCAATTTGGGGGTCCTCCTTGGCACGAAAAGGTTTGAGAACTACACACTGTGCACTACACACCAAATCTCTTCGCCGAAAATAGCCCAAGAACAGGGTCGCCAATCTCGCCATGTATGTGGTTAAAAAGTATGGGACAAAATTAGGGTTTGAAGTTGAACTACAATCATGGAGGGCATTCGTATCAACTCTCGTAACACGTAACGACGCGATATTGCCCAGCCTGCAAGGCAGCACGAAGAAGGAGGAGAAGAAGAGTAGGATGATGAGAGGAGAGAAACTGAGCCAGTGAAACAAACATCTATAGATTTGCTGTGGTTGTTAAAAGCTGAAGTAAAAAGAACGTATAGATATTGTGCTTTTAAACTGAGAAAAGAACAGTGTCTTCCAGGGCTAATTCCGTTGCCAGGTAGTGATTTGAAAGCCAGCTAGCTGAACCCCTAAATCGTATGGTGTCAAGTGCTAACTGTTAGCTGTCAAGCTAGCTAGCATAGCTGTAGCCATTGAGGGAGCAATGGCGTTGAAAAGAATCCAAAAGGTGAGTGACTAGAGAGTGCTCGATTATTTTTGTTTGTATGTTTTTCTGTATGTTTGTGTACTGGATAGAACACTCTTCTGACGTAGAACGCGAGGCGCTCGATGGAAAATACTTGATAAATGACCGTATAGCTGGAGAGACTTGGGTTGCTGTTTTGCTTTGTGTTTTTGTGCCACAAATATACTTGACAGTTTTCTCATTTATTATACTTATAAGACATTATTGTTTTCCATCGACACGCTCGTGCCACTGTGTCGATGGAAAACAATAATGTCTTATTCGTACGATAAATACAATAAAAAAAGACGTATTTTCTACTTATAATAGGGGTGTTGACGCGCCTATTCTGTTGAGAATATACGTATTGTTTGATTTATTTGTTGCCGAAAATACGTCATTTTTTAGGGGGTTTTCAGTTGAAAACAACATAACTTCTGTTGTTGACACGTTGGTGCGAAGAAAGTATTATTATTAGACAAAAGATGAGCTAAACAATGGTGGCCATTTGACGCATTGCTTGCTTGCCACTGTGAGAAGTAAGTCACATATTTACTTTTATCACCACGCTACAGTCAAAATTGTCTTAGTTGTACACATTACTTTAATGGTGGACTAGTTGATGTCTAAGGGGATCTGATTGATTTGACAACTATAATGTACTGTAAAATAGTTCTCTTGTTCAACTATGACTGGTCCTGGTTAGGTTTTTGAACCATGGAAGATGGTTGTGCTTGTTGCTTGACAGCTGTTTGCATGTTGCCAAAATTGAACCCCCAACGTCAATGTGGCCATATATGGGATGGCAAATGGGGCACTGGAGCAGGCCAGTGTGTGTATTTATATAACAGAATGGACTGGCTTCTTCATGTGAAGACTTTGTAATAATTCACTTTAAGAAATGCTAAGTTTTGTTTGTATTAGCTCTTAGTTTTGTGTCGGTATCTTTGGCATGCATGGTTTTAGTAAAGCAGGTATAGGTCAAATTGTTTAACGTTTACTGGTGGTATGACAAGCCAATGTGCTGTTTGTCATACTAGTTTAGATTATCGTGGCCTTTATTATGCCTTTTATATATTTGCTGAATCAGCTCTCTCAAAACCACCAGGCTACTTGGCAACAGTCACAGAGAATTTATGTGAACTGAACATGGCTGCCACTGGAACTTGAAATGGCCATGTTTGTCAATAGACTAGTTACACACAGTATGGCTGTGTGTAACATCCATTTTAAATGATTATAATTCGCCATTCTCAGGGAAATTATTGTGGCGTTTTAACCATTCAAACTGGTTATATCAATAACTACATACTGTGCTCAGTGAACACAGATCTCCTCCAAGCAAGCTGGCAGTTTGCTAACCTACACTGCAACACCCCCCTTTATTTGACCAATCTGTGTAAAAAAGGGTAACCACAACCAGTTCTTGATTGGCCCAGGACCAACCTTTCTACCAAGTTTTGAGCAAATCTGTTCCTAACAGACAGGCAAGTGGACAGACATACAGACAGGGACTGTAGTACTTAGTTGGTGGAGTTAATAATAATAATTAGACTAAAGAGTTGTGAGCTACTACGTATGTGTGTGTCTACCTATCCGTGGCTAATTTTCCCAAACCACCAGAATGCACCAGACAGATCAGTGCCAAATGTCTTGTGCACGCTGCCAGTAGGCCAAGGAAGTAAAATCCCTGTTTGTGCATATTATTTGTTTTTTGTGAATTCATAATCTCAGATTCACCGTCCCTGCGTCTGTATTTTGGCAAGACTGATGTTTATAAATATGACGTCATCAACATGACAACGGATGTTTTATTAGAGCTGGAGTTTTTAATATAACATAAGTATTGCTGTGAAGTTGTGGTAGAAATTAACCAGCCCAGCACAAAAGGAATGGCCTAGAATCTTTTGATGGAGGGGTATTGAGCAGTGTTATATCTTGGAAATGTCCTTGGTCTACTTACCATTGAGGCAATGGCATCTTTGTAAAGAATGAGACTGGTGAATGTCAAAGTTGCATTTTGCAACTGAAAGAAACATTCAGTTAAACTCTGTTTACTGATATATCTTGCCGACTTTAGTTTTTTATTTTATTTTAAGAGAAAACATTTCCCATGTTTTTGCATTCAGTTTGTTTGTGTGAAGGACTTTAGTACTGTTGATTTTGTGATTATCAGCTTGGCTGGCTTCAGCACAGGTTTTTTACCTTCATCTCATACTTAGGCACTAATTAGAGTGCAGAACTGCAGATGTTTTCTTTACTTATTACACAGTTTAAAATAGCCAGAATTCAATGCCTGCCCCATAGGGATGTAATGGAATTAGTGATGGGTTAATTAATGGTGGAGACTGTTTTACTGTCTTAATTTTATTATGGATAGGAACTGACAGACCTGCAGAGGGACCCACCTGCACAGTGTTCTGCGGGACCAGTTGGAGATGACTGTAAGTAACAGCACAATCGATTCTTCATCTTAAGGGATAGTTCACCCCCAAAAAATACTTTTTTCTATCGATTAATCACCCCATGGAGACTTGAGTTCATGGATATTTTTTTTTTTTTTTTGCATTCCTAAGCCAATAATTTGATGACCAGTGGACCGGTAGGCAGCAATTCCGGTGAGTCACAAAGGAGACTCTTTGTGTCTCCTACCGGAACCGCTGCCGGTCATCAAATTATTGGCTTAGGAATGCGATAAAAACTAAAACATATCCATGAATTCAAGTCTCCATGGGGTGACTAATCGATAGGAAAAAAGTCATTTTGGGGGTGAACTATCCCTTTTAGCAAACGCATAAACATAATTTCAGTACTTCATCAACATGTATACAGTGCTTGGGTTTCTTGAGAGGCACACTTATTCTCAGAATTTATTCTGAATCAGGGATTTGTTTTGACAGAAGGCACCCGCACTAGTTGTGTGCAGTTGTGTTATTGCAATGTAGCGTGAATACATGCCTTGACTAGATGGCTGCCCTGTTATTACAACCTGTATTTACCTTTTTTCAGTGTTTCATTGGCAAGCGACGATAATGGGCCCAGTAAGTGAATCTAACTGTTCACTTATACTAAGTAGCAGATATTATATATATTATGATTTATCTCACTAACTACCATGTTTTTACATTATTTTAACAGAATGACAGCCCTTATCAAGGTGGAGTGTTTTTCCTCACCATTCACTTCCCCACAGATTACCCCTTCAAACCACCAAAAGTAAGTAAAATGGACTGCTGTCATTATGCAGTAGGTGAACATTTTCCAAAATGGTAAAAGAATATCAGATCTGTAAGCTCAGAACACTTTGCGATGCAACACATTCTGAGCTTGTAGATCAGCTATTTTTGTTACAGAACACCATCATACACAGACAGAAATATAAAATAGGACTTAAGTGCTTGAGAATTAAAATTCAGTCTGCTTGGGTGCCCCAGTGACTCAGTCTATCGATGCATGTACAACATAATTGCAGTGTCATAATTTAGAAATACTTTCCCTTCTTCATCTATTGTGCTATTGTACTCTCTTACTCCTAATCTTAAAAATAAAATGATGATAATAAAGAATGTAGCTAATCTAAAAGAGATCGTATTATTAAACACAATGCTGTTACTGTTCCATCACAGGTTGCATTCACGACAAAAATCTACCATCCGAACATCAACAGCAATGGAAGTATTTGTCTGGATATATTGCGATCACAGTGGTCACCTGCGCTAACGGTATCAAAAGGTAGGTCATGGCAGGACGTTTACTGTAAATATTTGGTATTTTGATCCAGCAATGGGATTTATTAATGTCATCATGCCTGTCTATTAACCTGTGTTCAAGATTGTCCCATAATACAGAAAAGGAAGTGTTTGTATTGGATTGTGTAACAAAACATTTATTTATTGGCAGATATGAGTATAATTATTTTCCCCAAAAGTGCAGTAAGGTTGTATTTAGTAAACCAAATGGTACATGAGAATATACTATTCACTGGGCATACAGTAGGAATTTTTACATAGACATTTTTTTTTAAGTTTGCTTTCAGTACCTGAAACTTTCCAAAGATAACCAGCTTATACCCAGTAATTTTAACGAGTACCCCGTTTTTTTTTAAAGCAGAGGGTGGTCAAAATAAATGTCCCATAGTCCATAGAAGTTCTGACTGAGTGTTCGAATGCCCTTTTTTGTTACACTTAAAAGCGTGGTTATAAATTCTCTGTGAAGCTTTGATTTAATATAATATTAAAATATTTCTCCCACGGCGGCCGCCAGGCAAGCCGTGGGCACTGGGCATACAACACCAAATTAAGAAAAAGCACATGCCTGAAAATATCCATGGACGAATGGTGCATGCACGGGACCAACTGTTAAGTCCATGGACAAACGGCACATGCGTGGGACAAACTTAAAATGTCCATGGTAAAACGGTGCATGTGTGGGACAAACTGTTAACATCCATAGACGAAATAGCATGTGTGAACTGTCCGTGGATGAATGGCGCGTGCATGAGATGAACACATCCAGGGAAGCTGGCACTGCAACAGTGTATGTTATCCTCTCTGTGAAACTGTGTGGGTGAACGTTGGCATGAACTACATCACATTATTGGTGTTTATTACACCAAAGCATGTCGTTCAATCATCATACTGTGCGTAACGTTATGTGATGCTGGAAGCTGTCATGACTGACAAGCTAATCTGATTAAGTGCCCATTTACCTTATTTGCAACAAGTATAGCATTTGAATAGCACTACACCACCGATCCTGATCTTTTTCTACCCACTGAATGGGTGTTTATTAAACTCCATCCTTTCACACATTTGAAATATATTAAATCTTACCGCTTTAGGGTACTACAATATGAGGTTAAAGTGTCTTCAAAGTCTCCAAAGGTATTACACAGACTGCAATACCTGCTGCTGCATAAACTCTGCCTTTGCATAATGTTTTACACTGGAGAGAAAACAAACACACACACAAAAACATGAGCAAAGAGGCTAAAAGCCGAGCAGAACTATCTGAATCTAGAATCTTAATCCGAGTCAATGAACACAGATGCATTCGGCTCTGTCCAGTTGAGACCATTAGTGTTTTGTATTTTTCAAAACGTTGTGGGTGGTTTTAAAAGGATCCCTGCCTAATAAGCCAAATATGCCTTAATACATTATAATTGCCCTCTATAACTAAAATAAAAAATGTAAAACACCTTAAATATTTTTTTTTTTCTAGAAACGGTTAATCTTGTACTCAAGAGGGGCAATGCCCGTCGCAAGTTGATGATGTCATTTGTCCATGTGTAGTCTAGCCCTATGGAACGCATGTGCAAAAAAATTGATTTGATGCTCATATTAACCTTAGGAAGTATTATGTTGGTTTTTATTTTCACATGCATTCCATAAATTCCATAGGGCTAGACCACACATGGACAAATGACATCATAATCTTAGGACGGGCATTGCCCCTATGAGTGAAAGATGGAACTATTTCTAAAACGAAAACAATATTTAAGGTGTTATAGAGGACAATTATAATGTATTAAGGCATATTTGGCTAATTAGCCAGGGATCCTTTTAACAGAAAAAGTGGATTTTTCTGTTTGTTATGTTTTTTGCTGCATAGATACCTTTCCATCATTATGAATCATATACATTTATTATTATGCTATCTTGTGTTTTGATTTCTAATCCTCTTCTTTCTTCTATAGTTCTATTGTCTATCTGCTCTCTTCTTTGTGATCCAAATCCGGACGACCCACTGGTACCAGAGATTGCTCACACATACAAAGCTGACAGGGAAAAGTGAGTGTAAAACATATATGCCTCTATCAATCTTGTCTGACTCTGGCTTATTAACAACTTAAAATCCAATGTTCTTACTCTCATTAGAATGTAACTGTATGAACTTTCAATTTGTTGTTCAATTTCTTTCCCAGGTACAACAGACTTGCAAGAGAATGGACACAGAAGTATGCAATGTGAGAGTGGCGAACAATGGTGAAATCAAAAATATAAAAAGATAAAAAAAGAAGTAAAGAAACATGTTTGTGATATAACGCAAGGCAAATGAGCAAGAGAGGGGCGAAAAAAAACTAATTACACTACACACTATTGTCCGGAGAAGGAGGTACAGCGCCACCTGGCTTCCATGTGCTGAGCTGCTGCCGTGTGCTCGCTGTTCTTCATGACTTTTTATGGAATCCGTTGAGCAGGACCCCAATGAACTCCTGAACACCCTCCCATACGGATTACAGGAGCCTGCTCGACGATCCCTTGCCACCCACCACAACGACTACCACCACCACCTACATCACTCAGACTTAATCTATTACTACTGCTATCGTGATTATAACTATCAGTGTTAATCGACATACTCTTATCATGATCACTGTGGATATAAATGTCATATCATTGTGTTACTGAATGGTTAAAATATTGTTTGGTTGATGCAGGAGATTGGAGGTCTCCCTCATTGTCAACGGTACTGTGTCCCACTGGATGTCTTCTTGTGTTGCTGTATTTCCATGTATGCAGTGGCCTTTTCTGTATTGTTATTGTTTTTTCAGACATTTAGATGTGCAATTTGAGGCAGAATGTTCACTGTGGAGCACAATGCGGTGCATGGCTGTTTTAAACCAGCAGTTGGTCTGTTGCTCACATTCAGAGACTGGCTTTGCTTGTATACTGTCTCTCTCTAGCCCCCCAAAACAATGTGAAAGAGATAAAGAAGGATTTTTTTTAAATCATACATGGCATTTGTGAGATGCAGTAGTATTTTGGTGTATTTTGCGGTGACTGGAAAGCTACTGTAGAAGCTATAGGAGGGGGGGGGGGGGGGGCTTAATTGGCAAAAGACAATGGGAATGTCCTTTTACCATTTTTCTCACTCATGTCCTTTAGGGCTGAACAGTTAGTAGAACAATTATCAAAATTGCAATGTATGATATGATCTATTGCAATTTCCAAATCAGAGGCTGCAATGAATTGCATACAAGAGAGGGGAAATGTACTTTTGAACCAGGTATTCTAGGGTTTTTAGGTAAATATGTGGTCCTTGAATCACGTACAATATTCTTCTCACCCTAACAAAAGGACCATGTGTTTTTGCATGTTTAGCTCACTGTCTAGAAGTCATATGTTGTATACTTTATATTTCTACTGACAATTTTCCATTTTCGTGGCCTTCCACAAAGCCATTGGTGTCCTTTCATTTCAGTATGGTAATGCCAATCAACTTGCAGAGAGCTGCTTGAGAGAAGTAATCTAGCACAGTGAACTTAACATTGCTTTTATTTTTATCAGTTGCATTAATGTTGCATTTTAATGCAGTTGAATGATACTTAGTCTTGCTGAGAAGCTTGTTTTATTAATTAAATTCCAATGCACATGACTTCATGGTGACGTGGATATTATCTATAGAAGCTTATGTTTATGTCGGCTTATCACCTGAAAGTTTAAGCTACAACTCAAACTGGCTTAAATCTGGAATTATAATATATATAAATATATATATACATGTTTGGGGAAACTGTCAATAGTAATGTAAAATATTCATGCCTTGTAGAGACATTCAGTGGGCAATAAAACCAGTATGGTCCTTAAAATATCAAATTTGTTGACAGTATCTAATGTAGTAGTTATACTGTACTGTAAAGTAATACTGTAAATAGAACAGCTTGACCTGAAAGACTAAAATAGCAAATCGAATCGCAATATTGGTCTGAAAAATCATAATTAATTGGGACAGTTTTTTTTTAAATTGTTCAGCCCTATTGTCCTTGACCTTACGCCATATTAATTTCCCATCCATGGCTGGTGTTCTAGTACAGTGGTTCTCAACCTGTGGGTCGGGGACCCCCACATGATTTTGGGGGGTCCCCAGATGACTCAAGTGACAATTTTTAATAAAAATAAATAAAAAAGACTTTGACTGCATCAAAAGTAATCAACAAACTACTATAAAAACTTTGGCCAAATTGTCACACACACGAGGCAAACATTTTGAGGCTTTGTGAGCTTGTAGGTCTGCTATTTTCACAATGTTTATCTGGAACAGAGTCAAACAAAATTAATGCCTCAACTCTGCTTGTGAGGTTTGGGGTTCAAATATGATTATTTGGGGGGGGGGGGGGTGTTATGGCCTGAAAAGGTTCAGAACCACTGTTATAGTACACTCCTACTGTTGTATTATGTCTCTCTTTCTGTAGTTATGAACATAGCTTCACTTTGGCATACAACTCAGCCGTGTGCCACCTTCTCAATATAATTGCTCAGGTATCTAGCCAAGTCATCAGCCTTTTAACGGCGTTACCGTGACCCATGGTGAGAAGAATGACCAGGGCCCATGTCATCATACTGTACTTCAAAGAAACGGTACTGATCTAGGATCAGTGGTCAGTTTACATGACAAAATAGAAACCACGCTATGACGGAAGAGGCAAACCGTGTCAGAGCAGCACTCTTCAGATACTTGGTGCATATAGGCCCTGATCAACAATACTATACAGTTCTAGAAGTACTGGCATTTTCCCTTTGAGACGGGACTCCTGCTCACTATTCTCGCCATCGCCACAGGTTTTCATTGTTTTTGAACAACACTTGGATGTGAATGTTTTTATTAAGCAGCTTTCATGCTGTTGACAAATGTGTACTGTACATGCTACTGTTTTTGAAAATTGAAATAGCCTTTGGTTATGCTGGGGGTCATTTATTACAGTACCAAGATGGGAACTTAAACAGACATGACACTTTGCAGACCGTAGGATTTTGAAATAATGTTGGAATATTTACGTATTTGTGGAAATTCTTGGTATTGTCCATGATTTAATTGGTTATTATAACATAGGCCATTGTAACTTAATTCAATTCATAGTAATTGATCATATGAAGCATTGTACTCTTTCGTTCATCTTTCATGTTCATATCTAATTTATCCATGGGTCTGTCGGTTTGTTTTAGTATTAACATCTTAACAGCAAAACAAGTTTGCCTAGGTGATCTATTCACAACCTTTTATTTTGATTGAAATCTTATACAAAAGCTTACGTTTTTTTGTCATAGGAAATGAACATGATTGTTATACAGTATGTCTTGTAATAATGGTTTAAATATAATCCCGTGCTGGTGCTGGACTGACTTGTAAGCATACTCCAGGTTTTGAATTAAAGTAGCCTCTGGAGCTCGAAATGCTGCCAATATAAAGGGAGTTGAAACTTCTGCTGGAAAGGGATAGCAAAATGCTACTGGTGTGTTTTATTCGGATACAGGATAGGTGGGCACTAGGGACATCTGGGAACCGCAATGTAAACTTGGCTATTTTGTCCAAAATGTCAAAAAATAAAATATTTGAAAAATGGTCTTAAGTAATATAAAGTATACATGCACAGTACATCATTATTAAATGTAATTGTATCCTTCAACTTCTTGTTTATGGCCCAAAATGACTGGATATACAGGTTTTTTAGCCATTTCTAGCAATTTTAGAAATATTGTCGAATGTTTAAGCATGTTCTTATCATGTATACTTTGCTTTACTGAAATTTGTTTTCTAAATATTTACTTTTTTTTTACATTTTGGAAAAAATAGCCAATTTAACAGAGGTGCCCGCTCTTCCTTGGTGCCCACCTATCCATTTCATAGAGAAGGGATTAACTATAAACATTTAAAAACTTATATGGACTATGTAAGACTTGAGATCACAGTTTTGACGCCAAATACAATTTTCCATTATGAAGAGCTGCAGAAAAAATAATATTCAGAACTGGATGTCCTAAATTGTATACATTTTGTCCAACTCTGAATGCAGTCAAAAATCCTTATGCTGCCCGACCATCTTTGAAAACTTTGTCATCTGTTTTGTTTGCTTGTGTGGTTATTTATTTATTTATTTGTAAGCTGTGTATCTTCCAATAGTACGATTGAGAGCATTGGCAGCGCCTCGGTCCTTGTATTTCCCATTTACAGCCTGGTGTGAGTGATGCTAAACTAGATAGAGCTCATTTTGTCCAGTGTCCTCTATGGAGCTCATGTAGGCAGCTTGGCATGCTTTGCACTCTGGAGAATCTTCTCCCAGCCATTTGCCAGATATCAGGGATTTCGTTACAATTCATCTGCCTGACACCTCTGAGTAAATCTAAGCCTTAACCCTCATCTTGTATATAAGTACAGAGAACATTAACTGTAAATTTGCTATCAGGGCTGTCTCCCCCCCTTCCCCACCCTACAAAGGGTGTTTCATTTCATAAGTAGACTTGCAAGTTGCTATAAGACTATTTAAATAGTATACTATACATTTTTGAAATGTTCAGCCTAGCTTTCTCTGAAATACAGGACCAGCCTTCTAACATGAATATAAATGCATCTTAAAAATTTGGAATATAATGTGCTTGACCATTAAGAATAAAGAAAGAAAGGAAAAAAATACTCCTTGCATACACAAAATATGGGAAAATATCCATTGACTGTAAAAACTAACGAATAAAGCTCATTTTGTTTTACTGGTCTGTAATTATTTGTGTAGGCTATGCTATAGCTGCCAACCTCCAGTTGAGGGAATATATCAACCGTCATCCCACCATCCTAAATTGCATAGATGACTGTACTTGTGGGTAGCCAGGAATGAATATCAATAGTGTAGTGACCCCTCATAAGTAACTTGCTCATCTAACTTTTACCACTGTACAAGGGGACCTTCCAGAGCTGCCGATTCCCCCCCACATGCCCATATATGGGTATACCCATATATGGCCATGTAACTGAGAACATCAGGGATCTCCATATATGGGCATAAAAGGGACACAGGCATACAGACAGTGGCAGAGATCTCCATATATGGCCATGAATGGCTCAAGGACAGACAGACGGTTACAGCGGGTACTCTGACGGGTATAATGGGTATTGCATAACAGGGTGGGGCTGGGCATTTATTCCCTACTTGCATCGTTCCCAGGTGTGCATTGGCACTGCCCTCACGATTCAATTCAATTACGATTCACCAGGTAACAATTCGATTCGATTCTACAATGCATCTCGATGCATCACACTTTTCTATATTACTGCACAACATGGCACTTTTTTTATCAGTCAATACATTAAGCAGTCAGATATACTGAACAACATATTTTATTTAGAATTATATTATATATAATATTATATACAGTATTACAATTATATAATTATATTATATATTATGTATAATCGATTATGTCACGTTGCTGCATGGATGCAGAGTCGGGCACGGCCGGATTGCGATGCATTGCTGAATCTATTATTTTTGACACCACTAGGCACATGTCTAGTCTATCCAAATGAAAGGAATGCTTCCAGGTAAGGCCTAGGCAATCAAGAGAAAATACATTGTGCTCAGGGAGCTGTGGTGTGACAAAAGAAATCAAAGAAACAACGAAACTGCAATACACACTGAGCTGCAGGGTGATGATGAAGCTTGAAAATATCCAATATGACAGTAACGCTGTCTATTATATTTATATTTATTTATTATTTATTATCTATGGTGTGCCGCTACTTCTCCTCCAAGGTGCAGCAGCGTCGTGAGGAGCTGGAGTAGGCTCTTGGAATCAGGAATACCTAAAGTTTGTTCAGAGACGCCAGGCAAACGAGAAGACGTGCTGTGCTTTCAGTGTTTGTGAACGTTAGGGATGCTCAAAATGTTTTGACAAACAGACATATAGTTTCCTCTCAACGGCCAGCAGATCCATGTAAGCCTGAGACTCTGGGACCAGCTCTCTGATCCTCTGAGGTAGAGTTTTATCAGCCATCTTCTTCTTCTTTGTGTCGTGGTTGAGATTCTGTTGCTGGACCTGTTGGATATGCTGAGGTGCAGGCCTCTTTCGAGACGGGCCCATGACTCCAGGCATCCCAGGGCGGGACACAGGACTGTTGCCATATCCCAGAGGGCCCATGGCTAGTCCCTGAGGCGTCATGCGGCTGGATGGGGGCATGCCAGGTCTCGGGTATCCAGGCCCTGGCATCGGGGGGGCGGTACATCATGTGATTCTGGCCGCCCGGCGAGGGTCCCATCCATCCAGAGGGGGTCCCGGGTCCCATGCACCAATAGCACCGCCGGGGGAGAAGTTTCTGTTCCCTCTTCTTAATGTAGCGCTTTGCTACCCTTTATTGGGTATGGCAGAGTGATGGCAGAGCGATTATTATTTATTATCATTCTCTGTCCTACAACTACTGACCAACGTGGCTTCTTGGCAGTTATAACATAAATAGAAACAGATGTAACCTTTGCCCTTTCGCACACACGAACCACACCACCTGAGAGGCTGATGTAGGAGAGACTATCCTAGCAGGCTGTGGTTGCTAGGAGGTTGGTTGTGGTGAATCTGGGATATTTCAGAAAGAAAGAAAACCATCTTCTTACCAATTCACTATAATTTTAACACACGACTAATGGATTAAGGTGTAAACTCATTAAACATACATAACATATCTGAAACCACAATGTCTGTCATTCAAATAGACCTAACTAGACCTGTTGGTAGTCACCACTTGAAAGATCTCACAGAGTAGTGGGTCTATATCTCTTATGTAAACAGTAAATACACAGTGACATCACACAAACTGTGACGTTGGCTTCTGTCATCACCAGTGACTCACCACCAGAGGGGACCCATTTTTGGACCAATTTGTCCCAAGATTGTGTCTCTTTCGGTCTCCTCCTTGCGTTGGCGGTCGCCTGACAACCAACTAGCCAATCACAGTGTGAGCGGCCCTCCAGGCTGTGGGATTCTGGTGGGATTTAACCAGCGTTGCCAGGTCTACTTATAAGCGACTTGGGACTTATTTTTCTGTAAAGTTACTTATATTGGTAGTTGCGGATTGCGTTTTTTTTTTTTTGCGCTTGTTTCTAAAGTGTAGTCGCTTATTTGGGGGTGCTTCCACATGTTTTGATTTAGCTCCATAAAGAACCTCTCACAGAACCTCTAGCAGATCTACAAGCTCGTTGCGAGCTTGTAGATTGGCTATTTTCAAATATAGCCAAGTGCTCATGTGGCCCATAGCAGTCGCTTTTCATACACCTGGTTGCTTATTTCATAAAATCTGGCAACACTATATGTAACTTTTGAAGTCAGCAGAGAGGGAGGAGAGAGAGAGAGAGCATAGAGTTAGGAGGAGGAGAGAGAGAGAGCAGAGCACCGCCCGTCGCCACACCTCCACACAGAGGAAGGGCGCATCCCGGATAGCTAGCTGGCTAGCTATAATACTGTGTAAACTAACATAACAATGGCAGTTAACCTCAGCAAAAACGGCCCTGCTCTGACAGCTGCGTACAAAGAGGTCGTGGACGAGAAGTCCGACACTAACTGGTAAGATGGCAGAAACAAACATGCACATTGTAATGGTTCTCCTCCTATAATGTCTATCTGGTTAGCTAGATCAGTTAGCTACATCGTTGGCTATAGCAGCGAATCAGCAAGTAGGCAGACCACTTTGGTTATCTGTGGAAGTGATCTACAGTATATCTACCCTGCAGTTATATCTGTGGTATGTATCAGTATCTAAGGTTGGGCTAATTTAGGAAGTATGTGGGATTATGTCTTAACATTAAACCTCCTCTTTCAGACATACATGGATTGACATTGGTTTAGATTAGATGGTTTACAGGAGGACAGAATAGCCTGAAGTTAACTTATTCATCCATACAAGTTCTTCTGTAATCTGAGCCAACAAGTCAACAGCAGCAGGAGCTTTAGAAAAGAGCTTGCTGCAAGCCTTTTGTCTCTTCATCTGCTTCTGGTCAAGCGTGTCTATCATTAAATTTGCAAGATATAGACATTGGACAGACAGCTCATTGTTTTAGGAGCCTACTTCCTGGTGAGTGCAAATAAGTATAGTCATGATTGACAACTGGGGAAGCAATGAGGGAGAGGGAACATTTCCTATCTATCTCTGTATAATGGCTAGCAGGATGAAACCTGTTGGCCATGATGATGGTGTTTAAAGATGACCTGAATTAATTAATCTCATGGAGCAGATGTGTGTGTGTCAGTGTGTCTAGGGGTTTGCATTTCAGTGGAGCCACATGCACTCATAAAATGACTGTTGTAATTGTTCCACAATCCACATCCACTTTCTGGTGAAGCTGAATTTCTGGCTGACATGGGAATTTTTGTCTTCTTCTCGTGGCTGGTCCCTTCCCAGAATCACCAGCCACTGTTATCATTTTTACAGTAAAACATATTTTAGAACTGAACAGATTTAGATGAGTGGTTTTCGAAGTGGCGTCCAGGGACTCTCAGACGTCCTTGAGGGCATTCTAAATTGACCCTTTAAAGTCTGTAAATCTGACTGTATACAAATTGAACCGGTACAAATTCTCCCACCCTGTTGACAGGCCTCTCACATAGATGTGATGCTGCTGCACTAATTGGGATTCAGTGTCAGAAAGTCACCAGGCACGTCTTCATTCTGGGAGGAAGATGATGGCTATGATGAGGCTGTTTTGTCAAATGCAAAGTAAAATTTGTGTATAAAGGCATTGATCAGTGAACTCAAGTGCACTTAATACCCATTAAGACCTGAGGCCGATATAACAAATACCTTCTAAATCAGTTGTAGCTAGCCTCGGAAACCCAGCCATTTTTTTTTGTTACAAAAGAAAAAAGTCTGGGGGAACGATGCAGGAACGATGGTCTTTGAAGCTTGTTATCTCCTAACCATTCAGAGTGCAGAGGGGCGTCGCTCTAAATTTGGTGACGTCAGCCTGCTCCGTGCACAGACCGGGGGGGGGGGGGGGAGGGGGGAGGGGGGGGAGGCGGGGACATAGATTGGTGAAGCAATCGGAGGACGCGCCTGCTCCGGGCGCCTGGGTTTGGATCCGCCCTTCGAGACCATGGATTGCTCTCGTTCTCTCAGTCTAGTTGTAGCAGATGTACAAGGCACGAATTTGACGCACTGTGAACTTGTGTAGGCGTGCTATTTTTGAATAGCCAATGCAAACATCTAACATTACTCAGATTCTTTCCCGGTTTTAATGGGTTAAAACCACTCTAAATTATATTGTACTGTCTGCTGCTCATGTCCAAAATAACAAAAATCCAAAGAAGACTGTTTGAATTATTGTTTGTTCGTTGTGATTGTAAAACGGCACCTTTTAATAATTGAAGAGTCTGTGAGAGGAATTGCATAATGACACTTGGTACAGTATGGTGTCCAAAAAAACATGTTCTGCGGCAACAAAAAGTCAGATCTTTGCAGTAGAGTCTGAGTCACAGTGTATTACTGTACCCGTCAGCATCTCCTATTTAGAGGAATATCCACTGCCAGGGAATGGTTGAGTAGAAGCATTCCATGGGCAATGGAATATGATGGTCTTTTGCAGTGTTGCAATTAAAGCTACAATTTAGGAAATTATAATGAATTAATACATTTTATTTTAACCAATCTATATAGAGTATGTTAATATAATAAAACGGTACATCTTCTGCAGTGGTTGTCAGAGAGGGCACCTACAGATTGACATTGTCAATAAAGCTATTTGAAGCGGACAGCACACACCAGATTGGACGCTAGATGCATCGGCATCTTTTTTTTAACTAATTAGGAGATTGTTGCAATTACGTCTCTCGGGAGAGACAAAACGTATGGATTGTATCTTCAAGACCACGATTTCCTTTGTCCCACATAATTGTAAGCCAAAAGAAAATAGCTTCAGTGCTTTATTGCAATGGTATTTATACTGACGTTCAAGTTAAATATAGTATCGCTCTTATTTTCTACATGATTTGATGATGAAACTGTTTAATAATTGTCTCAACCACACTTCCTGTTTCTAGAGCGTAGCCTACTTGCACTTCTCGTCAGCTCTGGGACCGCAGACTTTTGTGGACAGGACGTTGTTGAAATAGTTTTTCCACACTGAATAATTTGCTGCTTTTGAGTTTTCTAGTTCTCTGCTGTAGCACATTAGATTTTTCCATCTAGCCAATGGTGTGACGGGTCTGCACAGGGATAGCTGTTCAAACATGCATTGGCTTACGATATGGAATTGAAGTTGCAGTCTTCAGTCAATTTTCAATTTTAACTTCCAAGGGTTTATTTGATTTAAGCTACTACTGTAATATAAAGATATAAATAAAACACTAGTAAATGTTTGGTATATTTCAAAGAATGGTTGGAAAATGATGGTGATAGTTTGAAATAACAGCTGTTTTAAACATGCACATTTTTTAAAACATGGATCATTTCTGTTTAAAATATTTCCGCACAGCATGTTTCCAACTTCTATCGTCTTGTGTAGGGGTTATCGTCTTGTCTGAATGTGTGTTTCGTGGGCTTATTTTGGCATCTCTGTGTCTTTCCGCCATTCTTCTCAACAGGGCCCTGTTCACTTACGAGGGAAACAGTAATGACATCCGCCTGGCAGAGAAGGGGGGTGAGTATTGTTCATCGTTACCAAGCATTTTGCCATGAACTGGTTTGGTCATGATTTATTTTATTTTTATTTTTACTGTGCAACAGCTGCACTGTCAGCATAAGGCAGCAGCATGTAGGTTTGTTGACCTAGGCTTCCTCGGCCCATTATTTGGAAGGGGAAAAAAAAGGTTCTTCAGTTACACAACAAACCACTTGACTTTGCCACACAATGTTTGTGTTTCAGACGGGGGACTGGAGGAGTTGGTGGAGGAGTTGAACAGTGGGAAGATTATGTATGCTTTCTGTCTGGTCAAGGATCCAAACTCTGGCCTGTGCAAATATGTCCTCATCAACTGGGTTAGTTTTTCATTGTCAGCTCCTACACTCCCCTCTGTTGGAGCCGTCCTTGTTGTGGGCCATTAACTGTTGAAGAATTATTTATTTCTCCTTTTTTTCCCAGACTGGAGAGGGAGTGAAAGATGCCAGGAAAGGACTGTGTGCCAACCATGTCAGCTCTATGGCCAATTTTCTCAAGGTGATTGTACTGTATGTTGTTCATGTCGAATATTGGGAGTTCATCTGCCTTTTTGGCCACACAGTATCCTCATGTTAATGACTGAAGCTACTAGTACTTGAAAGTCTATTTTTTGTAAAGGTTTTCAACAGGACCATACAGCAAGCTTTGTTGGATTAACACAGCAGCCGCATCGGATTGTGATTTATATCATGCCAGCACGACCAGGCAATTGGGCGGTGCCTGCCATAACCAAGATAATGGCGATTTAAATTGGCCCGCATTCCTTTGTTTGCTTGTCTGAGCATTAGAGGAACAATGATTTGACAGCTAAAATGCCTGCTTTATTATTTCCAGGGGGCCCATGTCACAATAAACGCCAGGGCAGAGGAGGACGTGGAGCCTGAAGTCATTATGGATAAGGTGGCCAAGGCATCAGGAGCAAACTATAGCTTCCACAAAGAATCCAACCGCTTCAAAGACACTGGTCCTCAGGGTCCTGTGGTATGCACCCACACACACACACAGCGCACCGCACACACTCAATCCTTCCTCTCTTTACCCTCCAGCCTTCCATTGGAGATCCTATTATCGAGGCCTTTTGAGGTCAGTGCTAAGTGTTAAGAGTTGAACTCCAAGTCTTGAGACCATGATTTCAAAATCATTGTATGATTGCAAGCTATATTGATTTGAACTTTTATCTCATTAATATTAACCCATTAAAACCGGAAAAGCATCTGTCATTGACTGGCATGATCCTATGGCAGGAATGTGATTTGTTGAGAATTAATCTGTAAGATTTGAGTACGATTTGATTTTGATCAGCCTAGCTCGGTATGTATGAAGTTCTGTCACCAAACAGGGTGTGGTGTTTACAATGATGTAACTCAGCTAGAATTCAGTGGCTTAGTGTGTCAGTCATGAGGATTGTGCTGGTCTGGGGCAAGAGACACAAAATCAGACTGTTATCTCAGCACATTGAGCCATCTGGCCGTATCGATTAAAGAACACATCTGGTGTTTGTCATATTCTCTGACACAAACATGTATGTTTTACAGAATGTTTCCTCACCCTGTCATTTGAAAAAGTTCACCTATATTTTTAGTTGCTAGGTATTGCTTATGCTTTCATGCCTAATTGCTTTTTGAAGTACACTGTAAAATATTTAGCTATGTGCAGGTGAACTTATTGATTATGTTGAAGTTAGTCTCCCAAGACAGATGTGCCGGATCCCATAATTTTCAAGGCTTCTGCCTAACGGTCTGTACTTTGGAAGCTCTGAAAATTATTTTCCCCACTTCCGATTCACGTCTGCATATAAATAACTCCTATTTGAAACCAAATTAGTCAAAGCCTACTACCTAGCAGAAATTGAAATTCCAAAACATATTTAAAAAAAGATGTTTTAAAATGCATTTGCATGAACACTGCGTTGTTATTGGTCTAATATCCTTGTGGTCTGAAGTGCAGATGACGACTTCCTATTCTCAAGTTTTACCTGGCAGTGTTACACAGACTCTGTAGCGTTTGAAGAGATAGTCTGGCTGTTGTAAGACTAGCCAGTTGTTATCACCTTTCTTTTCTTAATAGGGGTCAGTGTACCAGAAGACCAATGCCATGTCAGAAATCAAAAGGACCAACAAAGACAACTTCTGGGCACAGACAGAGGTACGTTTCAGCTTATGAAAGCTTCAGTTTCAGATTAAGCACAGTGAGGAAAGGGTACATGAATGATATCTCAATCCTCTTCCTCCTGAAATTTGTGATTGTAAAATAATGAGTTCCCAGCAAATGTTGCAGAAGGGCTTGCAGTTTTGAACCATTTATTACATATAGTATTATAAATCATAGAACCCCCACCCACACACATTCTCTAAGCAAATCACAGGGACTGTGACGTTCTTATGCTAACAACCTTACCACAGTAGTAAACAGCCAATCATAAAAAGCACAAAATAAACAAATCATTGCAACATTGTCCCGTGACTTATGTAGTTTTTGCCAAGCGCAACTAAATAAATACACAGAAAATGTCAGAAACTTGCCTTGGATGTTTTGTTTTGTTTGTTTTTTGGGGTTTCTCTTCAAAATCTTGTCTTGTAATATAATCTAAATTAGCGTTTTCCGAAATAGAAGTCTAGTAGTCACTCATCTAAAATGGTGCTGGGCTGAAACAACTTCAAGGGGTTAACCCATTCAAACCGGTTACGCATCTGTCATTTTTAGATTTCTTTGAGCTATTCAAAAATAGCACGAGTGCTGCGCTATGAGCTTGCTATTTTCTTTAAATCGTGACAAATATGTCAAATATTTGAATATACATTTTTTCAAAGGGAACATTATTGACTCAAACCTTTGCTATTACAAAATATTTTGAGATGGGGGTCAGCCAAATAAATATAATTTTGGGAGTCCTTGACATGAAAAAGTTTAAGAACCACTGATATAGAAACAAACGTTTTTCCCCCAAAAAATAGGATTTAGAAGACATTTGTAGAACCCCCAGAAGCAAAGATTTGAGTTCAAAATGTTCCCTTTAAAAAATTATATATATTCAAAAGATTTGCACAAACTTTCACGATTTTTCAAAAAATAGCCAAATAAATCTTAAAATGACACACAGATGCTTTCTCGGTCTTAATGGGTTAAAGTACATAAATGGGTCAGACCTGACGAAGACCCCTGTTGCCCAAAGCATCGTTAGATTTCGCTCCTAATAAAATGCGGTACCATGTGAGAATGTGTGCGGTTTCTTTACTTTTTAACATTACAAATAAAAAACCTAATCAAACCAGTCGCGCTCTTCTTGCCTTTTTTTAGAAAGACGAGGAGAAGAGGCGACAGGAGGAGCGGAGTAAGGCGGATGTGGACCGCCAACATCTTGAGAGGGAGCGGAAGGATAACGATGCCAAGGAGTCGGTGCAGAGAGACAAAAGGGAAAAGGATATCGCCTCTCAAATTGACCAACAGAAGTAGGTGTCCCATTGCTTGACCTGCAAAGTGCAGTATCACTTAGCAGTAGCAGTTCCCATTCAGCAAAGCGTTCAGCCTCCTAAATGGCCATTTGTTTGACAGGAAGTACCAGAAGCAACAGGAAGCTGAAAACAGAGACCAGGAGAAGCAACAATGGGTGAGTTGTCTCGTTGTGACTTGCAGTATTGCCCTGCTATCTTGTGTGTGTGACTGTGAGTCGACGTTTGTTCAGACTAGCTTCAGCTCTACTCAGCTATATGGAATTAACTGCACACTGGGCTGATGCCCATATGAGAAGATCTAGGGTGCATTCCTAAATCCATTGATTCCACAAACTCTACTGTGGAATCAGAGCGTAGACTTATTTTGTCACTTACAAATGGAAATCCAGACTCAGAGTGCCAAGATGGCAAACTAACATTTAGCCATGATAGAAAATATAATTTCTGTCATTTTAGAGGGTTTTCGAGACGGCGACGATGAGAAATATGTAATAAAAATGTTACTTTGTAATAACAGTAATATAAGATGTGTATTGTGTCGAAAGGTGATCAGGGGTCATGAATTACTTAAAGAGGTTAATGATATGGATCAATTTACTTTTCAAACAGTGATGCTGATAGATAGATACAGTAGATGTTTCAGCAGCATGCCAACGTGGTCTAGAAGGGAGCTAATGTCAGCAGTGTCAGTGTGATCATTAAACCATTAACATCATCAGGAGGTGCAGGAGAAGGAGTACCAGGCAGCCCAGAAGAGAGGAGTCAAGCGAGGTGAATCTGTGGAGAAGGCCAACGTGAGTCCCCCTGCCTGGAAACGGGTCTCCTCTGGACTCAATTAGTGCTACATTGATATACAGTTTTACAGACAGCAAATACATTTTTATAACTTTATCAAGAGCTGAGTCATTCCCATAGGGAGTTATTCTCTATAAAACATATCTCTGCTTACGTCGGTATCACCGATTGGGCCTTTAATTCTGACACAGTCAACAGAACTGTGCCTAATTTAAACTCACTCTCACAGAAGTTTCACTTGCTTATTTAAACTCAGGAACAACGTCACTCACCATAGCTAGTCTTTCCACACACACACACACACACACACACACACACACACACACACACACACACACACACACACACACACACACACACACACACACACACACACACACACACACACACACACACACACACACACACACACACACACACACAAAACAACAGTGGTGGAAAGTAACTATGTACATGTACTTTAGTAAAATAAAATATTAACTCAAAATTGTTCTTAAGTACAGTATGTCCAATTTGCAATACTTTTAATTCTACTCCACTACATCTCAGAGGCAAATATTGTACTTTTACTCCACTACTTACTTAATTACTATATTATAAAACATACATTAACCACTTTAGCCCTATTTTATACATAGGCTATTTGAAAATAGCCGATCTACAAGCTCACAACGTGTCGCATCGCGACGCGTTGTGAGCTTGTAGATCTACTACTTTCAAACATTAGTACTTTTACTTTTGGTACTTTAAGTATATTTTGATGCCAATACTGTTGTACTTTTACTCAAGTAACATTTTGAACACAGGCCTTTTACTTGTAACAGAGTATTTTTATATTGTGGTATTGCTGCTTTTACTTAAGTAAAATATCTGAGTACCACTGCAAAACAACACAGTGTATCTGTCTAGTCTATTCAGTTACTCCATGCTCTTTTCCTCGGGTCAACAGCCATTACAGAGAATGCATGGTCAGAACATTTTATGAACATTTTGTTCATCTCTGGGGGAATTGCTCGTGACTCCAGTAAAGAGCATCACACACCACTCATAGCCCACTGCTGTCTAGTGTGCTTATTAACTCTCACATCCCCTGTTTGGTTTCAGGAGGCGGCCTCTCTCATCTCTCAGCGTGCCATGAACCCCAGGGAGATGTTCAAACAGAGGGAGCGGGGCATGACTCCTAGTGACTCAGAGGCCCCTGCTCCTGCTGCTGCTGCTGCACCCGCCCCCGCAAGCCCCCAGCCAGGTAGGACCCCAGTGCACACACACTGCCCTGTCTGTATATCACTGGGCTAATTCTGAGATGGCAAAACGCAGCTTTTCTAGCATTACCGCGAGGCTGTCTAAACTAGTGGTTCCTCAAACTTTTTAGCTGGAGACCCAAAAGAGACATTTGATGTCTCACCAGGACCCAAACTTAGGGAAAATAGACGGATCTACACATCGGCAACATAGCCGGTCTCACAATGCGTCGCATCTTGTAGATCGGCTATTTTCACTGCTTTTTTTAAAAAAAAAGGAAATCAAATGTATGGAATTTCTTTGATTTTTTAAATTTTATTTATGAAATTCTCTTGAAAATGTTTTGAAATGTCTTTCTTCTTTCTGAAAATGTTCGATTATTTTCTTTTTTACTTTTAAAAAATAATTTTGAAATACAATTCAGTTTGTAGTAAACAAAGGGATATTTACTTAAAAATGGGTACGCGACCCAAACGTGGGTCCCCGACACAGTGTTTGGGTCTAAACCCCCAGCGCTCGGGTATGGGGAGAGAAGGTGTGGCCTGTCAAGCGGTCGTCCCAGCCGTGTCAGAACACGCTAGAGGAGATGGTTGTCTCTTATAACGCTGCCCTTTCTGCAGAGCTTCAACTTTTCCATCAGACTGTCTAGCCGTCTCATAGTCATGGTTGACTCTTAACTCATCCAAACCTCAAGCCATTGTACAGTATGTTTCTGCTAGGCTGTCACTATTATTACATAGTCGCCTAATCGCAATTACTTGAGATAATCGCAAGTATAAAATCGTTACCATGTTGAAATATTTTCATATATTTCAAAAAGTAGAAATGGCAGATCTACAAGCTTACAATGCGTCACAAAGTGACGCGTTGTAAGCTTGTAGATCAGCTATATTTGCAATTATATATATTTTTTTTAAAGTATAAAACGATAAAATATGTTTCATTTCTTTGTATATTTAAGTTATTTGTCATATCTGCCCTGTGCAATTTCTGCCTTTAAAGCCTAAAAGGCTTATTCATATGTTCAATGCCAAAAAAGATTGCACAATTAAATCATTAATCGCAATAATCTGAGCGACAATTAAGCGTCAAGTAAAATATCGTGACAGCCCTAGTTTCTGCTTCTCTGGACAACTTGTCTGCAAACCTTCTCTGTTTTCTTTTTTCTTTTCTTTCTTCTCTTACCTCTCCTGTCCTGTTCATCACCTGTTTGGGGGGGTTCCATGATGCGTGTGTGTCTCTCAGGGCGCCTGCAAAGCCCTTTTCTCTCTTCTAAGCAAGCTTGTGAGTCTGAGCGAGCCGAATCACCCCTGCGCCAACCCTCTCCTGTGCCAGTAGTCTCCATCTCTCCTGTTCCTGCCACAGGTGTGAGCTCACACACACACACACACACACACACACACACACACACACACTCAGGCCACGTTTACACGGTAACGACCAGAACAGAAAACTACAAAGTGCTGTTGCGTTCTCGCTTTTTATTCTGCATTTACAAGGAGACGCAACAGTGATTGAAAAGTGTAGTGTAGTGTGCATGCCAGGTTGCTAGGTGGCGGTCTGACGCGCTGCCAGATAGACCAGTCACACATGCGTAGAACCCCTACCGTTCTACTTCCTATCAAAGCTGTTTGTTTACTCCAATGTAATGGCATACGTGAGCCATGAAGTCACACGTTTTTCAGGTTTCCCCCGTATTGGCCAGTTTAAATAGAGACGCGAGGCGGAGTGTTTTCAAAGATTTCCACTCTGGAAAGGGGGTTTCACCTTTTTTGTGTTTTCAACCCCCGAAAATTCCGTTGCCGTCTAAACGGAAGGCTTATCTGATATTTTTATTTTACCGTTTTCTTAGAGACCGTTGTCGTCTAAACGGGGCCTCACACACACAGTGCATGTAAATACATATCATGCACAAATAATACACACATAAGCTCAGATATGTGTACATAAATACGTGCACGCCAAGAATACACGCATGCATATTATTTATGCATGCAAGTGCATAAATAAATACATACACGTCGTGCATAAAGAATAAACACACACACACACAGATCTGTGCCTCATTTCTCTGTAGTTTCTGTGTAACGTCATCCTCATTCATTAATTTTTAACCACTTAAACCCCAGCATCCGAAATTGGCCGGAAAGCTTTCGCAGAAAATGGCGTCAGCCAAAATAACAGAAAACAGAAAATACACAAGTATAGAGCCCTGAGGGACTCCGCTCAACCATATAGGGGGTTTAAGTGGTTAAGCTTCAAGCATCCATACATCCTGTCCGCATTTTGTCCATCCTGCAAAAACTATTTGTACCCGGCTTCCAGAAAAGGCTTTCCTGCACAGACAAGAGAAAAGAAAAAAAATCCCAGGAATGTCCCATATGTTTGTGTATGTGGTTGAACTTCATGCATGTTGTTGGTTGTGTGTGTTTGGTCGTGTGCACGTTGTGCGTCTGTGTTTGTGTTTGCGGTGATAAGAGCCTGATGTGGATGATGATGAGCTGTTTGATGATGAACAGGAAGTTCAGGAACCCGAACCCATTCCCATTCCCATTCCCCAAGAGCCGCCACAAGGTGGGACCCATTTCATTCAAACCAACTCACACACACACACACACACACACACACACACACACACACACACACACACACACACACACACACACACAGACTGAGACGTCAACTGTAGTTCATTTAACAATTAATCGAGAAGCAGTTTTTAATGTTTTATTTTTCATATATTGAATAGATTTCTTTATAATTGACTAAATCAACAAGTCACTATCATGCAACAATTTCAAAGTAGATAGTGAAAATAGACAATCGACAACCTCACAACACGTCGCGATAGTTTGTAAGCTTGTAGATCTGCTGTTTTCACCATTTGTAAAGAAAAAAATGGAAAGAAAAATGGGAAAACTGACATTTTTCTTTAGTTTTTTCTTTAAATCGATTTTTGTTTTTTAAATCATCGATTACATCAATTGGTTTGTTTAACTGTTGCACCCCTAAACTCTCTCTCTCACACACACACACACACACACACACACAATAGTCTCTGTCTGTACACACACTACACATACACATCAGATCTCCAGTGGATTATGGATCCATCTTTATTTTCACCATGACCATACATACCCGCCTTTCCCTCTCAACCAGAGGTCTTCTGCTTTCAGGATCAGCTGCTGCCACCTGCTGGTAGAATAAGACCAATGCTTAGTTTTAAATAATTGACCAACAATGTCTGTTATTTGTCACAGTTGTTAGAGAGGAGCCGCCACCAGCCTCCAAATCTCCGGTCCCGGAGGCACCCGTCTATGAAGAGCCACCTCAGGTGATTACCTCAGTACGTGGCATCATTTAATGATGGGGTTGCAGCACAGTTAATGCAAAGGCTGTTTTCTTTCAATGCCTGTTATTTATGAGTGGTAACCTTCCTCGCCTCTTCCTTCCCAGATGGAGGAGGAGAATAACACCGATGACGTGCCTGCAGATAGAGGCATCTGTGCCAGAGCCCTGTATGACTACCAGGCTGGTATGTCTTCTGTTCGAATCACTGCCTGTGCTGAAAACCAATGTTTGACACTGACTCTGCAAAGGGACAGATGATGCTAACCACTTAAGCCCTATATACTTGTAGTGGGGCGACGTATATTGGAAATAGCCGATCTACAAGCTCAGTGATTGTGGAATCTCATTTACTAACGTCTGGATTGGTACTCTTGGCAGTGTGGATAGCTTTGAAGCATGGGATGCTGTAAACGTATGAAGCTGATCAGTGGTTCTCAACCCTTTCTGAATCAGGGCCTGCTCGAAAATCCACCCATCTGACCGCTTAACACGGCAGCCTATCGGTGGCCGTGTTAAGTTGTCAGATGGGTTGGCTGTGTGCAATTTCAGAGCATGTTATGATCAATTAATGGATTTATGTTCCGGCATGGATCAGTGAAACTAACATAAGTATACTTTAAGTTTCTATTTAGCGTTCTCACAATAAACCTGCACACTCATTTGCTCCAATGTCATTTAAATTACATTGGAGCAGATGAGTGTGTGGGTTTATTCTTCTTCTTCACAGTATTTTCCAACCCAGCACCTCAACCAAGTGATATGTGTATTATATTAGTTTAAAAACAATACTGTGACATTTTTTAAACATTTTTTTCATGATCTTTTTTCATATTAATCTTATAGTATATAATAGTGTATTACTGATGATGATGACAATGACTATATATATAATAGGGCTGTCAAAAAAAATCGATTCATGAATAAATCGCGATTCTTAATGCCACGATTTTAAAAATCGATTCAAAATATTAAAATCGATTTAAAAAAAAAAAAAATATTATTATTATTATTTTTTTTTTAATTTAATTTTTTTTTTTTATAAAATCGCAATAAATCGCAGAATCGAATATCAATTAATCGCAGAATCGCAATTTTAATCGAATCGGCACCCTAGAAAATCGCAATAAATCGCAGAATCGCAATTTTAATCGAATCGGCACCCTAGAAAATCGCAATAAATCGCAGAATCGAATCGAATATCAATTAATCGCAATTTTAATCGAATCGGCACCCTAGGAATCGATTTTGAATCGAATCGTGAGGTAAGTGAATCGTGACACCCCTAATATATAATAATAAACAACCAATAATCAAATATGAAAGAGGGGGCTGATATTGCAGAGAAATTCATCCCTTTCCTATTTTGTGTCTTTTCAGCCGATGACACTGAGATCTCATTCGATCCTGACGACATCATATCTGGCATCGAGATGATCGACGAGGGTTGGTGGCGAGGCTACGGCCCAGGCGGCGGCTTCGGAATGTTCCCGGCCAATTACGTAGAGCTTGTCTAAAAAGCTCAGTCCGGTTCAGTGCACTCACTAGACCAGAGCACTGGCAGTCCTAGCCTAGCCTAGAGGACCTTTATAGCAGCAGGACCAACACACAGCCAAACCAGACCGTGTCACCCTAGTGAGCCGGTCGAAGCCTCTCCATATCATGGACCAATGAGTGAATGATTGGTAATCATGGGGCCACATAGATTATATAAAAAAATACCTAAACTCTATTCCTGTTAAAGGAAAGCAATTAGCATTGTTGTTGATGTTGTAAACCTTTTAATTGGATAGTTTAGGGATTTGTGAAAGACCAATAGGCTGGCCTACACCCCTCCCCCTCCACACACACCTATCCCTAAAAAAATACCTTTATCTATAAATGTGATGCGGTAAAATGTCAGCCTTTTTGTTATTAATGGTATAATCATAAATTCCATTGTGAGCATTGATGGCACTTCACATTCCTTAAATGAGTGAATTCAGTTTGATTTTCAGGTATATCTTTATTCTTATTTGTAGTTGTTGCTCCTGTACATTTCAGGAAAAGAAAAATCCTACACGATGGTACCGGCTACTGTTTAATCTTTGCCTTGTTTTGCCTTTATTTACAAGACTGATTTTTTTCCCTCTTTTTTTTGTACTATTTTTGTGGAAATTATTTTGTGAAATTTATTTTGGTTGAACAAAAATCCTGTGTGAATTTCAAACGGCGACAGTTTAGTATTGGAATCAAATATTTCAAAGCAGTTGCATTTGCTGTGCTGTGGGTGGCAGACTTCAGTGCTTCATGGGTGAAATGAGCTTTTCATTGTACAACGGTTGTTTCCATGCACCCATATCACCCCCTTTCTCTCTTCAGTGTGAAAATATTTCAACTTTTCAGGGACTAGTTGAAAAAGAGTAATACTTTCAGCATAATTCTGCTCATAACTTATTTCCTCGTTCTTGACGTGCCATGTTTGCCGTTGGCCCAAATGAAGAGGATACAAAGAGCACTAATCAAATATGACAAATTACCAAAAAGGGGTACGTCTAATTGTATGGGGCAATATCCTCTGAAAGACATTTTCTCACCATTAATCTGTCTGTAATATTCGATAAATAATTTGGAAACAATTATGCAAGTTCAGTGTTTTATTCCAAACATATATCCAAATCATTGTCATCTGAAGCGTTGTGCTCCTTTGATGGAAGAAAATGAATTGTGAATAAAAAAAGGGCATGTACTTATATTATTCCGTTTTTGTTTTTCCAGAGTATATTGTAATGCAGAGACATTCTTCATTATAAAAATAAAAGTTGTTTTGTGACATCTTTCTCAAGGCCTTATGCATAGTATTTGTTGCGTGTTAACTCTGTGAATTTGCAAGAGCTTGTACGAAACTGGGTGATTTGAGGGACTTTCAACAAATTAACTGTAACTTAGACTTGTACATAACTTGATAAATATTTGCTCTAAGATTCGTTTACTGGAATTGGACCATAAAGGCAACGACTGGGGATTTCACCTCTATTTCACAGGTTTCACTTTCACACAAGAACTGTTTTTACTTTTCCCACATCCATCAAGACAACCTCTAACCCGACAGTATTTCAAATAAAGTGCTGAGTGCCCAAAGAGGTTATTGTTCCAATTATACTTGTACAATTATACTTACTTTTTATACATATACTTCATAGAAAGCAATACATGACATTTGACAGCAAGGGAAAAGCCAGCTGAATCTGGGCTCTGGAAACTTTAAATGTAACATGATGAGCCATAGCTAGATTACAGATAACGGTGATCAAGGAACTTATTAGAAGTTAACTTCCGTTTAGCTTGTTTTCACCACAAATTTATTTTAGTGTTTTAGTTATTTGAGGGGGCTTTTTTGCCTTTATTTGATAGTCACAGTGGATAGACAGGAAACAGAGAAAGAGTATGGTAGTGACAAGCACCAAATGGTCCAGCTGGCCGGTAATCAAACCAGATTCTAACTGTCAGGCATCATAGAGCCCATGTGGTACCACTCCGCTATCAGGTTGCCCCATTGTTCTGACTTCTAGAACAAAATCTGTAAAGCTTCTATTTTTTATGTTCTACTTCTACCTCTGGATAATTCACTGCATAACTAAAATACAAGTACACAGATGTTGAATTTGTTTGACTGCTTAGGTTTCAAAATCCTGCATTTTTCAATATTCAATATTAGTAGGCAAAGTATACATAATATAATTATATTGCCATACTGCCAAACTTTAAAAGCAGCATGTTTATGCTGTTTTTTTAATAACAGCATGTGTGTGTGTGTGTGTGTGTGTGTGTGTGTGTGTGTGTGTGTACTGTATGAAAGGAACTGTTATGATTATTTTCCTAGGACACCACTGACTCAAACCTGAAAACATTACTGATTGGAATCACAGCCGTTGTCTCACTTCTTCTCAAACTTATACGTTGTGCTGTCCTCATCACATAAGCTCTATGTCTGTATCAGTGAAAGGCTCAAATGAATAGCAGGGGATTTTCTCAGACGGTTTTCTTTTTTTTCTCAGCCACTCAGGACGTTCTGACCACATGCTGTTACAGTATGTGAGAGACAGACGTCTTAAAAGAGCTCTCTTACACCACAGTGTAGGAAACACTTCTTAGAGTGATTGTATCGTGAAATGAAAGTAGTGCAAGTGAAATTTCCAATAGCTTGTTGTAATTTGACATACAACTGTCATTAACCCTTTATGACCTGAGGCCGATTCTACAAATGTCTTCTAAATCCTAACAGTTTTCTGAAAAACTTATGTTGCTATAATATCAGTGGTGCTCAAACTTTTTCATGTCAAGGACCCCCAAAATTATATGTATTTGGCCACCGATCCCCATCTAAAAATATTTTGTTCCAGGGATCCCCAGGATCAAAGATTTTAGTTAAAATGTTAGTTTAATATATATATATATATATATATATATTCAAAGATTTGCACACATTTTCAAGATCTTTCAAAAATAGCAGATCTACAAGCTCATAATGCGGCACGAAGTGACGCGCTATGAGCTTGTAGATCTGCTATTCTTTAATAGCCAAAGTATAAAATACTGGTTAAAGTGGGTAAGATCTAAAATGACACAGTAAGCTTTCCCGGTTTTAATGAGTTCAAGTGATTGTATCGTGATATGAAAGTAGTGCAAGTGAACTTTCCAATAGCTTGGCATTTGACATAAAAACATCATTAAAGGTATACGCAATTCAATGGAAATCGCATTGTATCTATCTGAGTGAAGCTGTGACTTGAATGTTAGCAGCTGTCTTTTATTTGTATTGTTTGTACTTTTCATTGAATACTTGCATAGGCAGCCTATCAGGATGTCATGCAATTGCCAAACTGTGTTGCCAAGGTGTAAATTGTGTCAATTCCATAATATAGGATCTAGGAGTAAATATAAAGAAAGTATAATCACTGGGGATGTAACATAACTGCATCGATGCATCGATTTTAATCAACAATCGGAAGTATATCGAAATGTAAAAAGCAACATATCGTATCGTTTGACTTTGTATCGAATCGTTTTTCAATGCAAATAATCGATTCCGAATCGTTTTGCAATGCAAATAATCACTGTGTTTACTTACAGTATTTATATCCATAATAATAAATGTTTCCCTTAAAAAACCTGCACTATCCACACGTTTCACACAGATTTAATTTCTTTGCTAAGTAGTTACTGTATCAAATTTAAATCATTGAATCGTATCGTATCGCCATGAATGAACCAATATTGTACATGTATCGTATCATCAACCATGTACCGTGATGCGTATCGTATCGCTGTTAAAATGTATCGTTACACCCCTAATAATTACAGAAAGAGCCTTGTTGATTGTGTTCTGTAAAATTGGCACTCTGAATCACACACAAAAAAAACTTGCCCTGGGTCTCTCAAGCAACAAAAAAAATCCCTCCGACATCAGGACAATAATGAATATGAATAATATTTTGACATTTAAATGTTGATCAAATTGAAATGTCACACTCTATCCGCAACAGGTGGAAAAATAGGGCATCCCCATTTCACTGAGATCATAAACAAGCCAAGCAAACTTGGATCAAGTGTTGAGCGACTGCACAAATTAGATTTAACATTGTAAATAACAAAGTTCAACAGTGTTGCATTAGTTAATAGTGTTACAGTTGTTGCCATTTTAATGCAGGACTTTATGTTAATGTAGGTCTACTGTACAGTAGCTGAAATGTTTTTTACATCCAGTCAAAGAGAGATGTGAAAGTGAGATTAGAGAAGAGGGATGGCACAATACTGATACAGAGGCAAATTCTAACCCACAATACTAAGATTCAAAGATTGAGAGACTTTATTTGTCACACACTCATTGTCACGGGGCAGCCCGTGCCCTATATACATATATACATATGATCTGACTGCTTTCTATAACATGCAAGGACTGCAATAGTTTTAAACTTGTGTTTTGAAACTGTAAATATTCACTTATTGTTTGCTAGTTGTCTCTATTCCCTTGATTAGGAAGTGATGTGGAGGAGAGGGGTGTTGCCTATGCTTGGAGTAATGTGTTTATTTAAATTGTCATTGAGTTTTCACCCCAAGTTGTACTTGTTTAATTGTAACACATCTTTAGGAATGTTTAGGTTACTATGTACGGAAGTATTATGGAAGTATTGTTGCTAATTGGTTCTGTGTCCTGTGGTAGGATCCACTCCCTATTTAATGGAGGCTGCAGTGCAAAGACAGTTAGACAGGTATGTTTCCCGTCAGGAACACAGGTAACATCCCTGAGGGCGAGCCACAGGGCCTTGTGTGTTGAAGGGTTAGCCGGAAGAGAGTTCTTAACTTTTTGAGTTTTGTCCATTGGTGTTTGCTTTAGGTGTTTATTTCTTTGTCTCATTTATCTATTTTTGCATTTTTGGCTAGTATTATTTATGCTATTTGTACTATATTTTTGGAGTGGAGTTTGGTGGAGGAAAAAAAAACAAATTGCATCTCTGCACTGTTTTTGGAGGCTTGGCCCTTCGGGCTACGTTACACTCATACTTGCATGAGCAGTGAAATGTTGGTGTGGCAGACTCTGCAGTCCGCACCAACATACTGTACTGCATATAGATAGTACTAAGATTCAAAGTCATAATACATATATATGTAAGGTACCACTAGTGAGTTTTGAATATAGTTTAGAATATAGTAAGTAGTAATGTGGTGGAGTCTCACAAGGAGCAAGGCACCCCAACCAAGGATGACAGACCAGTCCACATGTTCACTATTTATTCAGCATGAAGTACACATTCTAGGTCTAATCTAGCACACGCACGAGCAAGCGGCGGAAGCAGGCAGCTCCCGTGTCATTACTGGGTGCTTATATACCCTCTTATCATTCCCTATTAGGCAGACAGAATCAACCTATTCTTACCTACCACTCACAAGGTGTTTCAATATGCTCCTCCATCATCAGAATGCATGTTGTTGCAGTCCTAATATGTCCAGTCTGTCCTCTCATCTCTATTTGAATCACAGCCCTTTAGACTCACAGTGTCCGGTGGCTGGTCATTGTGACCCTAGATATCATATTTGTCATCATGTTGTATGAATCTTAATATAGCATTTCAAGCAGACAGTGATGACGCAATTCTAGTTACTACTTATGTAGTCTATTGACCAACAAACATATGTGTTTGTTTACTGAAATACATACACACAATGTACAATATGAATCTGGCAAATCACTGCATAGTAGGCCCACCGTGATCTAGTATGAGACTGACGACACTAGTCTAGCATAAACTCCCATTGTAAGACGAATGGAATGCGGAAATGTTCTGTCTATCTCAATGAGGAAGTTCCAATGTTTGGAACTACAGCCCATAGTAGCGTGCTTCGTGGCGAGAGCAAAGCGTGACGGAACTCCCTCTCTCTATGGCTCTGAGTAGGCCTATAGAAATTCCCTAACAGTAAGTAGGCTAATAGCGTTTTAATCAAATAAATAATCAAATTTATCAAATAAATAAATGTGATTGAGTGTGCACAGACTGGGTGTAGTATTTAAGAATAGCACTTTCTCTAGGACCGAGGATGTAAAGAACTAGGCCGATACCCGAAGGGCACTGGCCTAGTTCTTTATATCATACTCGGGGGCCACGGGGGCCACGGGAACGATGCAAGTCGGGAACAACAATATTATGCAATACCCGTTGTACCCTTTGTCAGAATCTGTTTGTCAGTGTACCTTTTTATGCCCGTAGAGATTTCTGTATCTGTCAGTCCGTGTGCCTATTATGCCCACATGTGGAGTTTACTGTATGTGGAGTTCATGTGAGTCATGCCCAAATATGTAATCCAGGCCAGTGTATGACATCAATACTGACATCATATTGATGACATCAGGGTACTACAATGGGTACTGCCTTCCCAACGGGCGCTGGCCTAGTATTTTATATTCTAAAATATATTAAATATAAAATATATATTTTGCACCTTTCACTTTGAGCACAGAGCACTTTATGAGCATGATAAAAGAAACGTTTTTTCTTAGTCTCTGTCTGTGTCTAAGGATCATCCTTGAAGTTTTTGTGGAGTGCGAGTCTTTTTCTGCCAGTTTTCCTTTATGTTTTTGAGACATGCAGTCAACCCTGAACAAAGGACAAAGAAGGGCGCAACAGTTTACCTTGGACTATATATTCTACAATGTGGCATTGTTCAGTTGGCAACCCTGATCAACAAAACAGCATACCTTCAAAAATGTTGAAAGTGATTTGTTGATCAGCGAGCGGTTGCAGGGTTGGGTATAGTTACTTATTCTATAACATTGCATGTTACAATAATCCGTAACAGTACAATAATCCGTAACAGTAAATACATTTAGGACTTAGGAACACTGACAGCTTCCACAACCAGGCCGGCAGTCCTGCTGAATAAGCTGCTGAAAAGACACAAACAGGCCTGAACAGGTGCTGAGCCCTGTCACCATGTTAGGCCATCACATTGGCACTGTCACTTTATGACTGTGAATCATACACTCTTTTCTAGTCTCATCACTCACTGTCACTTTGTATATATATGACTGTGAATAGCTATATATGACTATGAATATACTCCATTCCCACACCTTTAATGCAAACTTGATATCTATTGCGTGAGTGCTCTGCCTTATTGATTCATATTTTAAGTATACACCTTATGTATATTTGATATTTTTATTTGACATTTTTCTTCATTATTTTCTTCATGACATTATCTTTTGATATGTGGGAGATTAAACAGGAAAGAACGTCTCTCTTTTACACCTGTAAACTTGTGATGTGACAATAAACCTGACATTTTATTGTATTGTTGAACCTTTTAACGAAGCATGTTAAATTCATTGTATGTGAAAACATTACTTGCGGAATAACATATATTCTGATTCTGCTTCTGAAATAACGGAACATGTAGCAAAGCTACCGTAAAAAAAAAATTGTTATGCTTGTTTGACTACTACAGGCTTTCAGAAAACTGACCTTTTTATGTGTTCCTTTTTTTGTAAGAGACACAGCCAGTAGACACAAGCATCCACTCCATAGGAGGAGGAGTCCACAGGACCAAATTAAAAAAATGTGAGACTTCATGTGGGGACAGAAAACTCAATCTCCCAGACCCACTTGCTCTTCTACCATGCATGTCAACCAATGAAACTGTCCTGTGGAGACACCTTCCTATTTTGTGGTTAAAAGTTGAAAAGGGTGGTGCATGAGCTACTCGAAGAGAACTCACTGACGTCTCAGCACTTGTAAGCAACGCATCCTCTTGAAATGGGTGAGAATTATCTTTATTTGTATGATAATCATATGTTGCATAGATTTCTATTTTATTGATAATAGCAAACACTATGCTGATTGTCATAGCCAGCATAATTACCGGTTATGACATTCATTTATATAATTACATATTAATGTAATAATAATAACAATCATAAACATTTAATCATGAAGTGCCAATATAAGCTCTAACTATTCCATTTTAACCTCTTCAAGGCATATTCAGAAATTCAGTTACTAACACTAATACAATCAATTAAGAAGTAAAAGTAGATAAGATTGACCTTTATTGATCCCGGGAGATTAATTGAGGTATAACAGTAGGAATGAAACACAGGAGGTGAGAGTAAATAGTAATATGACAGCCAAACCAATATCATTTAAGAATAAATGAATAAAAAACATGTTAGATGAAATACTACAAATGCTGTCGATATTCATTTAAATCTGATATTAGTGTAACAGAAGTTTGCGCAGACATTTTTTAACCTGAGAAATGAAGAAGTTAACAGGTATTGAGAGCAGAACTGAAGGTTCAAGCCACAGCACAGGAAATAAGTGATATCAAAAGAGAAGCATATTTGTTCTGCAGACAAATGATATCACAGAGTGTGGCCGGTGACTACCGTTTTATTGTTACATTTGAGTTATATGGTGTAATGCTGCTACTGGTTGTAGAACAAAAATAAATAGATTGTAGATTACATTTTTTTTATACGGTTTATCATATTCATATTATACAGGTTACCGCACAAGAGTGGTTTGGCTCACAAGCAGGAAGTGGTTTTGTAAACTGTGGTTTTCTGTCGAATTTGACTGGGTGTAGAGGTTACTGGAATGTTAGGCAAAATGTTTTAATTATCAGAAAGGTTTGTTTGATACTCACTTCTGTTCATTCAAAATGTACTGAGTAGAAGTTAAAAAGTGTTGGTATCAAAATGTACTTAAAGTACAAAAATAAAAGTACTCATTGTGCAGAATGTCCAATTTCACAAGTTCAAAATGTATAAAAAACTCTTTTGAAAAGAACCGATCTACAAGCTCACAATTGTGGGCTTGTAGATCTTCTATTTTCAAATGGCTGAAATGTACATAGGGGCTGAAGTGGTTAGTGTGTTTTGCCATGATAATCGAAGTCTAAAAAGTAACTAGTAACTAAGTTTTCAAAGAATTGTAGTGGAGTAAAAGTGCAATATTTGCTTCTGAGATGTAGTGGAGTAGAAGTAAAAGTTATGAAAAATGGAAATACTCCAGTAAGGTAAAAAATACTTCAAAATTGTACTTAAGTACTGTACTGAGTAAATGTACTTAGTTACTTTACACCACTGAACATGGTTCAATAAAAAACATTGTTTCAACCCATAATGAACCTGCCTATTTCGAGACTCATGATAAATGTGTCATATTCCTGTCTTGTCTCGTCTTGTGTTTTTTTGGATCACATGTTTGAACAAGAAGAGGACCAGAGTGAGATGTCACAGCGAGGAGCTACCAGCGAGGATGAAAGAATGAATATAAGCCAGGTATAGTAAGACCTTTACTAATATAATGTAATTCGGTCTCCTGGCAGGAATTAGGCCAACATACAGTACAGTAGCCATAACGGGCAAATCAGTCAGTTACTGCCAACTTGAATATCTTGGGTGTGTTGAACTTGAAATTGCACATGTGTTTCCCCTTTTCACTTGAATGTCAGATTGTGGTGAATTCGGAGAGCTGGCACAATGGTGCCTAATTTTAAAATGAGGAATAAGGAATAAGTGATCTCTGTGAACTGCAAAAGACATGAATCACACATACACACACACACACACACACACACACACACACACACACACACACACACACACACACACACACACACACACACACACACACACACACACACACACACACACACACACACACACACACACACACACACGTACGCACACACGCACGCGCACACACACACACACACACACACACACACACACACACACACACACACACACACACACACACACACACACACATATATACGCACACATACGCACTCCCGCGCGCATGCCCACAACCACAGTAGCTACATAATGCAATTTCTCATTGCCTGGACCACACATATAGAAACTGCAGGATCTCTTCACACAGGCAACAGTTCTGGTAATCAGAATATGAGAAATTTCAAAGTAAGCTCATCGAATTTCCAGAGCAGTGAGATGGAAATCAAAACCACAGTTTCTCATGGTGACCAATGCCCTGCTGATTGCATCGACCCAGCATGCCACCAACAGTCATTGTGAGAGTTGTATATTATACGAAATGCTGTCATCAACACGACCCACACACACACAAAAAAAGGGAGGAGAAAAAAAGTGAATTTGTGGTGGAAATTAACTGCATTTCTCACAGCGATATTCACCATTCTTCCATCAAGAGTGTGATACAGTGTCGGGGCCTAGAGACTGCAGATACTTCCTGTGGGAAACCACTGTCACACCAAGGCTGTTGTGTTGTGTTGCCCAGATATTGCACAAACTAAAACTAAACAAAATTGGTGCTAAATAGTAGCACAAAAAGTTGTTCTTTTGGCTCGTAATCATAGGGGAACCTATATATATAACACCTACCTATGCTATATTGAACCATTGTCATAATGATGCTGTACAGCATAGAACTATTAGAGGTGCATGAGCTAAGCTGAAGAACCAGTGGAGGACCTCAAAGGTGCTTAACAGCTTTTAACAGCAGTGCTATAGCACCTCAATCACCCAATAGAACCGTCCACGCTTGCTCAATGCTTTATAAATGGTTAAAAAGGTTATATAAAATATATTATATATATATATTATTATTATTATATGAAAGCAAGCTTATTTCAGCACTTCCCAGTAAAATATATGAGATAGCAGGCATACTGTAGTTTTATAATGATGTCAAGATTCAGTCTGTGATATAAGGAATGTGAATAATGTGTAGCCTTTTAGTATTATCAATGCATGTGTTATTTAAAAAGTACCGCACATACAGTATATACTGCACACACACATATATTCTTTATTTTAGCTTAGCGTTGCAGGTATGGCATAATTGAAAATGTCTTGTTTTACTGGACTGACAAAATTAAGCTCTTTCGCGCTATCCCTGTGCCTTTTTGTTTAAATTGTGTTCATATCAGCACATAATACACACCAAGCCAGAGAGTGGTGCTCACTGTGGCCTGAGCCTGACAGTTAAATATTACGCGCATGGTGCCCTTTATCACATTTATACTGTATAATAATCAGAAAGGGATAAAACAGAATTCTGGGTATGATGACAGCAGCATTATAAGGTAACAGTGCAAAGAAGGAGAATGGTGTTTGATGTCTGGGAACACGGAGCAGCTGTATAGCGCTGTGAGTCAGTCAGGACCAGCTCGGTTAGAGGCCAACACCTTCACTATTACTCACTCAAGTCTCTGGAGGCCCACTTCTCGGAACCAAGCAACCACAGAGAGGAACTTGATTCAATATGAAACTGTGTTTAGGTGACGTGTCATACACATCGATGTGACAGAAACACACAAGTGATCTCTAAATGTGTCAGTTCAAACAGAAATATTGACATTTTGTCCACTGTGGTGTTGTTGTTTGATATCCTGCATCTTTCTAAATGAATCTCCCACCGCCGTCAATAATAATGTATGCAATTAACAACAGAACTGTTATAGCCTACATGAGGCATGTCTGTAATAAAAAAGATTCTACTATTCTGGATGTCCAGATTCTGGATATGTCCATATTCACACTCAACATGTTAGAAATACCATCTTATCTTATTGGCGAAAGGGCCTACTCTGTGTGGAGTTTGCATGTTCCCCCCATGTCTCCTAGGGTAGTTAATACCCTCACAAAAACATGTAGTAATCCTGGTCACTATATCGCCTCCCCCATGACAGCCGGGGCGCCTGATGGAGGGGAAGGGAACTGGTTGGAATAACGTGTTCCTTCCACGCGCTACGCCCTACCGGGGAAACTCCCCCCTGTCAGGTGATAAGAAGGTCAGTTGGCTCTCATGCATTGGAGGAGGCATGGGCTCGGCCTAGGCTGTGGGGGGAGTGTAGCCCCCAGGTTCGCACCGGGTGAAAAAAGGGTTACAATATATATAGAACATTTTTTTGGGGAAAAAAAAAGAAATACCATCTTATCTCTTTCATTTCCCTGATATTTCTAGGTATAGAATGAGTTGTGCGATTTGTAATTTACAATGGAGGAGTGACTGATATTTGCCTTTGACTAATACAGTAGTAGTTGGAAATGCAAAAGGACATGTGTGATATTATATTATTGCATCAGTAGCTTCATGCAGGGCACTTCTCTTCTTAATCACTTTGAAACTGATTTCTGCATACCTAAACTGTTTCATTTCTCATTTCTTGCGAACCACAAAGGGTGTCTTTTGTTTTACTTGAAATTCCAAATAGGATGTCTACAGAGACACTATGTACTTAAGAGGAATACATTTGATAAAACAAAAGCACATCTTTTGAATTCCAAATATGGATATCCTTTGAAGGTTTAGCATCCACTCAGTAGAATACCTTTAAAGCATGCACTACTACAACTGTTTGTTGTGAATACATTTTAATTTTGTCCAATCTGTATGGTAGAGTGTGTTCATATAATATAACTTATTGGGGTGGTTGCATTTAGTCTCCCTGCTCTTCTATTGAGACATTGTGTCAAAGGTCTTGTCTCACCTAGACACAGGATCTGACACAAATTTTGACCTGATGGTCAAGATTCAATTTATCCCTTGAGCAAGCAGGCAAGCTCTATTAGCTCAATGATAAAAATGTCAGCACTCGCACAGGAAACCTTGTTCAAATCTGGGGTAGAAGAGAAAAGTGATATAGTGCTGCTTTAAGGAGTATTTGTATAGGCCTATGTATTAGTGAGTGAGTGGCTGGGTGGATAAATAAATATACTATTATCTAATGTTGGGTTATACTTGTTTTTCAGTGTGCCGTTTTTGGTATCAGAGACTGTTACATCTAGAGTCTAGACTGAAACACCTCCTGTGCTCTGGCTCCAGACAGGATGCATAGTGGTTATCTATTGAAAGTAGTGGTAAAAGCCTTACTTCTACCTGTGATGTTTTATTCAATTTGTTTCCGCTGGAGAAGACAATCTCACATTGTCTCAGTTCTCTGATAATACCTTCCCATGAATAGCCTGATGATAGTGCCTACAGTATCTTCAGTCTCGTTGCTCTTTGTCTGAGTCTTTCATCTTCCTCCCTTAGCAGCCTTTATGAACATATGTACGTGTATATTGTCTCTGACCTATAGGCTTCTTCCACGATTGAATGTCATGATGACACAAGTGGTGAATGTGAGGCAGAAGCGAGGCCCAGCCCAATGGAGATGGAGCTGGAGGAGAAGGCCTTTGTATCGAGCCTGTACAGTTTCATGAAGGACAGAGGTACACCCATAGAAAGGATTCCACACCTGGGCTTCAAGCAGAGTGAGTCGGCATTCATAAGCAATAGCTTTGCTGTTCATCAATTCAACACCCAAACTTTAACCACTTTAACTCTTGTGTTTTGACAGTTTTCAACATAATTGTTTTTTTTGGAAATAGCCGATCTAAAGCTCACATCACATCATGGTGCGTTGTGAGCTTGTAGATCGGCTATGTCCGAATAACCGAAGCAGGCTAATAAACTGAACAATGCATTTCATTGTGAATGATTCAAGTAATTTGTTTCTGATGCATTTGTGTTTGTTTTTGTTCATCTTGTAGTTAATCTGTGGAGAATCTACAAAGCAGTGGAGAAGCTTGGAGGTTACGAATCAGTGAGTAATAGTAGTTGGTAATAATAGTTGGCTTGTGTTTGTAGTAAACAAAGCGATTCATCATACAAGTATGAATATAAAAACATGGCTAATCTAATCTGTATCTTTCACTATCATGCATCAAGTTAATCAGTGTAGTATTTATCAGGTGAAATACTACACTTATTAACTTGATGCATGGTAGTGAAAGATACAGATTTTGTCAATCATAATATTTATATTCACAATTGTTTTATATATTAATCATTGCTTGTGGTTTTTATATCGTAGGTATTTTTATATCGTAGGTACCAATGGGGGGTACCACTAAATTTCATTGTACATTGTGCAATGTCAATAAATGCATTCTATTCCAACTGTATGCTGCAAAAGGTCATTTCAGTGTCTAGTGGGTTGTCAGTGGAAAACAAGCTATGGGCCAGACGCAGCAAACCACCAGTTTCCACTAGGCTACATTAGATAAGCTATTGCCAATCGAGCTCTCATTGTGTAGTCATTTGCCGCAGTCTTTGATCTCCGATGACTGGATGCTGTTTCCACTCTCCATGTATGCATGAGATGCTCAGAGAATCAAGGCCTTGTTTTTATTGAAATGCCACGAGTATAAAAGGCCAGAAGCGTTTTCGTGTTATGCAAGAAGACCACCATGTCTCGTGTGGTGAGCTATTGAACAACTGTCAGCTTTCTTTGAATGGAAATTAGTTAGGTTTGTAGTAGTTTCGCATGAATGCACTTGCTAACCGTGACGTTCCCTTACAGGTAACGTCTCGTCGTCTTTGGAAAAACGTGTACGACGAGCTAGGAGGAAGCCCTGGGAGCACCAGCGCTGCCACGTGCACGCGTAGACACTATGAGAGGTGAAGATGTCTGCCCCATGCACCGAATCATTTCCACATCCTCAGGCGGTTATTCCTGATCATAAAAAGATAATGGGTTTTATTGTATTTGTTGCATCCGTAGGCTGGTGCTGCCATTTGAGAGAAGCCTGAGGGGAGAAGAGGACAGGCCCTTGCCTGCGAGCAAACCACAAAAACAGTATAAGAGGAACTCGGACGGCAAGATCAGCAAGCCTGAGGGGAAGAGAAAGAGGACACAGTCAGATAGGGACACAGATTCTGAGGTAGCGTACCACTCTCACAAAGCCTTAAGTGCCAAATTTGCATATCACGTCTCCGGCTATTGCTCATATGCTATTCATTTCATATTCTGAAAGTGACCCCTGTGTTTTGTTCTGTGTATGTGCTGTATATTGGTTACAGGCTCTGGAGCAAACTGAGGCTGCTAGCCAGTGTGAGACAGGAACACATGCTCTTCCCTCTGCATGGACCATCGCCCCGGACAGACCCCATCCTCCAGATGTCTCTCAGCCAAATAGAGGTGCTGACAATCTCTCTGCTCCGGTCCATGCGTATTCCCACCTGGTCCAGGTCTCTACCCAGTGCCCCTGGAGTGGTTATAGCTCGTCTGCTGTCGCCGGGGAGGTCATCTCTCCTCTTGAGAAGAAGAAGCGCGTGGCCCAGGCCAGCCTCGGCCTGCCGCCAAGCCCACACTGTGATGAGAAAGACAGGCCCTCTGTCATTCACTCTTCCCAGTCTCCAGGCCTTGCTTATTCCAGTCGTAACTGTAACTCCCCCGAAGGTTCCCCGCTGCCTCTTTCTTCCTCCTCATCCTCTTCCCGCAGTCCATCCCCCTATTCGGTTTCATCAGAGGACTCTCTGGTGCTTACTGAAGATAAGCCTGGATCAAACACGGTATTACCCGCAAACAGTTCCAGAATCATCAATGATGTATCTGGCTGCAGCGAAGAGAACAAGCGTTTGAGCTGCAGTCCAAAGTCCAAAGATCTTACGGGAGAACCTAAGGATGTTGCCTATGTCTGCTCCGGATCACGAAACAAAGGCTCCTTCAAAGGCCAGAGCAAAGACCCAGGATGGAGGCCTTCCTCCAAATTGAGTAGCAAAAATCCCACTCATCTGTGGCCATCGTCGACATCCGCCTCCTTCCCCATTAAGTCTGACTGGATTCCGGCATCGACCTCCAGTTTCACCAAAGTCATGCCTAAAGCCGTACAACCTCTACGACCCATTCCCTTTCCACCGAGTTACAAGCTCCACCAGAGCAGGTCGGTGCAGCACGATGACTCGCTGGCCTGTGCAAAGAAACTGCATAATATGGCTCCTTGGTTGCATCACACAGAGAAAAGGGAGAAGGCCAGGACAACACACGCAAAACCTCTAACAAGTGCCCAGCAGCAGCACCCTCTGTCCCATTCCCACGCTGGCCTGCCGGTGTCTTACTACCTGGCGGGTTATGACAGGTCAGGGAGAGACTCTCGGAACCAAACCCCAATACCACCACCGGCGTTTATACACAGCAGAATGAGGCTGCCACTCTCTCATCCGGTATACCGACACGTGCCGGTGGGTCCAGCCCACTCAGCCCTCATTGGGTCTGCTATCTATTCATATCCTTACCACATTCCAGTGTGGGGTCATCCCCAAACCGCATACAGTCTACCTGAGTCCATGTATCCTCACAAGCTCTGACGTTTTAGTAAACGTAGAAGAAGAAATTAATCAATGAAGATTCAACTTTTAGACTCATTTCTGTGTTGAGGAAGTAATGCTGTGATTGTTGTGTGTGAAAAGCTCCACCCTGTGGCCTGGAACTGAACTACTGTACCAATGTTGAGTGACTTAACCTTCCACTTTCTAGCTGGATCCAGGACAATACTTGTTGAAACATTGCATGTATTTGATACCATTGATTTAAATAGTTTTCAGTGCATTTTGTTTACTAATGCTGGAGTAATGGAACAGAAAACACATCATTATGCACAGACCGTACAAAAACCTAATGAGCCATTGCATCATTTCTGTACAGCCATCTGTGTTGTCTTTATTTACTGTACTACCTTTCTGGTGTTATGTCTTGGAATGAATGTATTTAATAACCTTAACTGATTTTTTATTGCTTTGTACAGAAGTGTGTCAAATTAAACTACTCCCAAAATTTCATTTTGTTGAATTTAATCTGTAATCAAAACGTGTAGGGGCTATACCGTTCAATGTCTGAAATAATTTTCATACATTTTTTTTTAATCACAATTAAGTTTTGTTATCACAATTAAAAGTTGTGGGCCCTTCCAGCAACTGTTATCTGTGGGCTGTTTGTCATTATTTAGCCATGTACTGTGTATCTCCCACTGGTGAATTGAGTGGACACGGCAGGTTCTGTTGTCAGTCAATAACTTTGATTCAAAAATGTCATTGATATATTTTACTAAGGCAATAAAACAGAAATGTTTGCGCTCTAGACTCAAGGCTTAACAGAGATAAAACCAGGTGCAAGGGCCAGCATTACAGTCCAGCATCACAAATCAACAAAAAAAAAAGACTTGCACACTGACCAAAAGAGACGTCCAGACATCAGGACTCATGGTGATGAAACATCCACTCACCTTTTTTCACCACATCACCTGTTTCACTTTGGTAAATAAATATTGTTGCATTGTCCACGTCTTTTTGGTCAGTGTGCAAGCCTTTTTTAGCTGATTCTATGTTTTACTATTAAGGGCCTGTCAACATAATAAAGGGAAGATAGCCTTGCTATAGGCCACATGAGGTGACGTGTCTGCAGAATCAATCACACACAAACTAAGACCTAAATATAAACCTATAGAGGCATGATATTTTGCTTACATAGACAACTATTTTATGCAGACAGAGGAAAAAGACAGGGACATCAAAGGGTGTAGAATAACAGCATATAAGATTCATGTCATTTATACCAGCCGAAGCACCACATGGCATCCTATCATATCAGGGTTTTTACCAAGTTATCAGCATTTCAGGATAGCATAGAGTAGATGTGATCAGGGACTTTTGAGTTAGACGTGACTGTAGAGATAAAGCAGAACAGAAAGCATCATTAGACAAGCTATAGCTAAAAACGTGACATGCATCATTACATTAGCTGCATGCGTGCATCTATTTGTGTAAGCTTTCCATTAAGTGCATATGGGACACTTACGTAACGTGTTACACTACTGTACAGTATGGTATAGAATGTCAAATAGTCCAGACGTCTCTCCAGGCTATAAATCTTGCTCTGCTATATTCTAGAATTACTAGGGGGCTCATTCCTAAGAATAGGTTTTTGGTTTTGGTCAATTAATTCAGTTGCTTGTTTGAAAAATTAAAATAATCTCTGCAATTGTCTGCAGACTGAGGGCCATTGCCTCCTGTAGGTTGTAAAAAATGGAACTGGTAGGTAAGCAGTCTCACACTTTCACTGCAGGTTGTCTGTCATGAAGTATTGGTTTCGAATCTCGGTCAGGCAGGCAGCTTTGAAAAATAACTCGCTTTATTGCTGGTGTGTGTGCGTGCATGCGTGCGTGCGTGCGTGCGACTGTGCGTGCGCGCGTGCGACTGTGCGTGTGTGTGTGTGTGTTGGGGGGGAGACTCCCTTTTGCAAGAACTGTCAGATTTGAACCCATTTGAACTTGAACTCATCATGGTAGGCTTTCAGCACACCAGTTTACTGATGTGTCACTATGTGACAGTAACAACTTATTTTGTTCCGTCCAGTCAAGCTCTCTTTAATGAAAAGTTGTGCTACATATGACGTCTCTTTTATTTTAAATTATGAAACATAAAAAACTATTTATAACTAATTATAAACCTTTTGTGTTAAAAATGTTTGGTGCACTTTTTCAGGATTTTTCTTTTTAATGAAAAGTGCCTATAGGTGTCAAAAAAGAAGATATGTGGAACGATTACATTAATTAAGTATAGTGTCATGAACATTAGCTGATTAATTATTGGTAAATTGAATCTTTACGAGATTGACGTTGTGACGTGTTTTGAGCTTGTAGATCTGCTATTTACACTATTTTTGAAAATCCAACATAGAAATGATTATGACGATTATGCAAACATTATAACATAATTGCGATTATCTCAAGTAATTGAGATTAGATGATTATGTAATAATTGTGACAGGCCTAACTGAGATTGCAAAACAAACAGATCCCTTGCAAATTGCAATGTACTGTATGTATGGCATCTCTGGAGCACTGACATGCCCTGGCAGGCACTCAACAGTTGTTGAGTGCCAGGGCCTGTGTCCGCCCGTACATGCCGCGGGTCAGGGCGCCCCGTACCCTGGTCTTCTTGGCCCTTGGCCTGCAAAGCAAAGCAAAGTTTGTTGTTTACCCAGGGTGTCGGACTAAGTACGAAACTTGTTTCCAGCCGGACCCTACATGGAAGCCTTGCTCAAGGGCTATTCAGCGGTGATTCATGATCGATGTGACGAATTGGGGAATCGAACTAGGGACCTTCCGGTATCAAGGCCGCCCCTCTAACCACTAGGCCACCGCTGCCAGCTCTTAACTTTACAGTCTATGGCTGAGGCCGATGGCTTCACAGTCAAAGTGGTTGACAATGTTATCACAAGAAAAGAGGAAATTACCTGCCTGGGTTTATATTTTCCGGTTTAGAGGAAAATCTTTCCAGTGAAAAAATGGCAACTAAAGAAATCAAAAAGGTCAACCAAAGAACACGATTTTTGTACAGGATCTCCTCTCTGGTCAGTAGCAATACATTGAGGACTCTATAGCAGGAGCACTCATCCAATGTCACTATGACTATGCATGCACCTCATGGTACCATGGCACCACAAAGGCCTTAAAAACAAGGCTCCAGACATCCCAAAACAAACTGGTCAGGCTACTGCTTGGCCTCACACCAACAACTCATCTAACCGCTGCTCACTTTGCTAGGGTGGGATGGCTCAGGGTAGAGGTTCACTGATTTTAGGAGGGGCATGGGGGGCACTTGCCCCCCCAGATTTTTGAAATATATACATTTTTGATATATATATATAAAAAAGAAATATGTCTCATATATATAGCTTATATTATGTCCACATATAGCCTATGGATATATATGTACATATATGTCTCTACATATAGACCCCTTAACAGACGACGTCACACTGATGAGAACCAGTATGCGTGCAACCAGTATGCACGCAATCAAACCCATTCTATCAGCTCTCGCTAGGACGCGCCTCACTAGCCAACACACAAGAGGGGGTTGGGGTGTGCTGAAACCAGCGCACCCCGAAACAACAGGTTGGAAATTGATTGCGTGAAACAATCACCTGTGCGTCCAGTCTAAATGTTAGTAAACAAATAATTGGTCTATATGCAGTTCAACCCAGATTCGGCTCAAACAAGGGATTAAATGTGTTAAACTGTTATGCCACCAAAATGTGGAATGCCCTACCAACAGACATAAAAAAGTGTCAATCCTTACTCTCCTTCAAAACCGCTTTAAAAGAGCACTTACAGGTGGCTGCAATTCACAACTGGCCCCTGTAAAAAGTCTAAGCATATCTACAGAAATGCCCCCCACCCCCCAACTGTTTACTGTACATATTTGTTTTTACTACTCGTTTATATGATGTTTTTGCATATTAATACATTATTCTTGATCGATGAATTGAATACACAGGACCCCAATGGAAACAAGCCAGTGCTTTCTTGGGTTTATCCTTTTAGCATCTTTGTATAAAACTGTACCTCTTTGCTTTTTTGTGAACTGTTAATAAAGTATTTAATCAATCAATCAATCAAAAAAAAAAAAGGTACTCAAATGTTTTACTTAAGTAAAAGTATCAATACTGTCATGTAGAAGTACAAGTGTTACAAGTGTGTCCAGAATTCAAAATTTACTTGAGTAAAAAAAGTACAAAAGTATTGGTATAAAAATGTACAAAGAAAAGTACCAAAAGTAAAAGTAGCCTACTAATGTTTGAAAATAGCAGATCTACAAGCTCACAACGCGTCGCCCGTTGTGTGCTTGTAGATCGGCTATTTTTAAATAGCCTAAGTATAAAATAGGGCTAAAGTGGTTAATGTATGTTTTATAATGTAATAATGTATATCTGCAAAGTAACTAACTAAAGTTTTCAAATAATTGTAGTGGAGTAAAAGTACAACATTTGCCTCTGAGATGTAGTGGACTAGAAGTAAAAGTATAGACAATTGGAAATACTCCAGTAAAGTAAAAGTACCTCAAAATTGTACTTGAGTACAGTGCTTGAGTAAATGTACTTTGTTACCTTTTACACCACTGTTCAATGCTACATGATGCGCACTTCTGCGCATTTTGATCCTCATGAAGCTGCTGTTTCTGTGGCGCGAGTATCAACCGGAACCAGGAAGCCGCTGCATGCATCTGCAGCTCCGTTCCGTCAGCAGAAATTGGACTTCCGGTTTTCGAGCTAGCAGAAATAAGGGTTCCGGTTGCCTTCAAAATAAGAGCGTAAATTTTGTATGTTTTTTAAAAGACACAAATCTAATTTAAAAATACATTTATGATGTATGCCTTTTAAATGGCTCATACTAAAACACTTCTAAGTGGCAAGTTTAAAAAAGAAAGACACAATTGTATTTAAAAAATACATTTATGATGTACATTATGTCTTTTTAAATGGCTTATACTAGATCACTTCTAAGTGCCAGGTTGTTCCAGTTTGAAATTGGCTATTGACCCCCATTAAATGTGCACTTAGCACTGTTTTGCACTTTAACTGGATATTGATTTGTGTGTGTTACATATATGTATTGTTTTTGTATTGTTTGTCCATTGTTGTAATAATGATGACTCTAGGCCAGGTCACTCTTGGAAAATGATGATGATATAATATTGTTTATTGCAGAAGCAAATAAACAATGATAAAAGAGACCACAAAATATGCTACAAATAATAATAGTAGATAGTGCAAGCGAGATAAAAAAAAAGAGAAGAATTTGGGGTTTATAAAGTTGATCTCACGTATTTAAAAACTAAAATACAATACAAATACAAAAGTAATCAGAAAAAAAATATTACAAATTTATATTATTTAACAACATATATACAACATGGAAACACAGCATAAAAAAAGATAGAGAAATATTAGTACATTTGTGTGACAGGTGTATTTGGAAAAGTGGCGGGCCGTCCAGTGAGGTCAGGGGTCAGAAAACAGCCATTTTTAGTGCATAGACTTCACAAATTGGGCGCTGGACACGAGACAGCTATTTGTGGCGGCACTTGTGACATACGCACGCGTTCAGGGAGACCCCCTCTACAACGCCACACTCTCCGCTAAGCCAGACAGATGTATTTGGAAAAATGGCGGGCCGTCCAGTGAGGTCAGGGGTCAGAAAACAGCCATTTTTAGTGCATAGACTTCACAAATTGGGCGCTGGACACGAGACAGCTATTTGTGGCGGCACTTGTGACATACGCACGCGTTCAGGGAGACCCCCTCTACAACGCCACACTCTCCGCTAAGCCAGACAGGTGTATTTGGAAAAGTGGCGGGCCGTCCAGTGAGGTCAGGGGGCAGAAAACAGCCATTTTTAGTGCATAGACTTCACAAATTGGGCGCTGGACACGAGACAGCTATTTGCGGCGGCATGTGTGACATACGCACGCGTTCAGGGAGACCCCCTCTACAACGCCACACTCTCCGCTAAGCCAGACAGGTGTATTTGGAAAAGTGGCGGGCCGTCCAGTGAGGTCAGGGGGCAGAAAACAGCCATTTTTAGTGCATAGACTTCACAAATTGGGCGCTGGACACGAGACAGGAATTTGTGGCGGCACTTGTGACATACGCACGCGTTCAGGGAGACCCCCTCTACAACGCCACACTCTCCGCTAAGCCAGACAGGTGTATTTGGAAAAATGGCGGGCCGTCCAGTGAGGTCAGGGGTCAGAAAACAGCCATTTTTAGTGCATAGACTTCACAAATTGGGCGCTGGACACGAGACAGCTATTTGTGGCAGCACTTGTGACATACGCACGCGTTCAGGGAGACCCCCTCTACAACGCCACACTCTCCGCTAAGCCAGACAGGTGTATTTGGAAAAGTGGCGGGCCGTCCAGTGAGGTCAGGGGGCAGAAAACAGCCATTTTTAGTGCATAGACTTCACAAATTGGGCGCTGGACACGAGACAGCTATTTGTGGCGGCACTTGTGACATACGCACGCGTTCAGGGAGACCCCCTCTACAACGCCACACTCTCCGCTAAGCCAGACAGGTGTATTTGGAAAAGTGGCGGGCCGTCCAGTGAGGTCAGGGGGCAGAAAACAGCCATTTTTAGTGCATAGACTTCACAAATTGGGCGCTGGACACGAGACAGCTATTTGTGGCGGCACTTGTGACATACGCACGCGTTCAGGGAGACCCCCTCTACAACGCCACACTCTCCGCTAAGCCAGACAGGTGTATTTGGAAAAGTGGCGGGCCGTCCAGTGAGGTCAGGGGTCAGAAAACAGCCATTTTTAGTGCATAGACTTCACAAATTGGGCGCTGGACACGAGACAGCTATTTGTGGCGGCACTTGTGACATACGCACGCGTTCAGGGAGACCCCCTCTACAACGCCACACTCTCCGCTAAGCCAGACAGGTGTATTTGGAAAAATGGCGGGCCGTCCAGTGAGGTCAGGGGTCAGAAAACAGCCATTTTTAGTGCATAGACTTCACAAATTGGGCGCTGGACACGAGACAGCTATTTGTGGCGGCACTTGTGACATACGCACGCGTTCAGGGAGACCCCCTCTACAACGCCACACTCTCCGCTAAGCCAGACAGGTGTATTTGGAAAAATGGCGGGCCGTCCAGTGAGGTCAGGGGTCAGAAAACAGCCATTTTTAGTGCATAGACTTCACAAATTGGGCGCTGGACACGAGACAGCTATTTGTGGCGGCACTTGTGACATACGCACGCGTTCAGGGAGACCCCCTCTACAACGCCACACTCTCCGCTAAGCCAGACAGGTGTATTTGGAAAAGTGGCGGGCCGTCCAGTGAGGTCAGGGGGCAGAAAACAGCCATTTTTAGTGCATAGACTTCACAAATTGGGCGCTGGACACGAGACAGCTATTTGCGGCGGCATGTGTGACATACGCACGCGTTCAGGGAGACCCCCTCTACAACGCCACACTCTCCGCTAAGCCAGACAGGTGTATTTGGAAAAGTGGCGGGCCGTCCAGTGAGCTCAGGGGGCAGAAAACAGCCATTTTTAGTGCATAGACTTCACAAATTGGGCGCTGGACACGAGACAGCTATTTGCGGCGGCACGTGTGACATACGCACGCGTTCAGGGAGACCCCCTCTACAACGCCACACTCTCCGCTAAGCCAGACAGGTGTATTTGGAAAAGTGGCGGGCCGTCCAGTGAGCTCAGGGGGCAGAAAACAGCCATTTTTAGTGCATAGACTTCACAAATTGGGCGCTGGACACGAGACAGCTATTTGCGGCGGCACGTGTGACATACGCACGCGTTCAGGGAGACCCCCTCTACAACGCCACACTCTCCGCTAAGCCAGACATGAGACAGCTATTTGCCGTGGCACTTACTATTACTTACTTACAATTATAACAATCTGTTCTTGCTTACAATTGGCCGCTGATCATTCAGGCTACAGTCACAATTTAACACAAAAAAATGTAGATTAATATCACAGACTGAGGTTACCTGTTGTTGTTTTTATTTCGTTTTAGTCATAGTCTTTTGAATAACATTTAATTTAGTTTTAGTCATATTTTATTCACCTTAAATGTTTGTTTTAGTGTAGTTTTAGTCGACTAAATATAATACGATTTTAGTCGACTAAATCTACAGTTGATTTTGTCGTCAAAAATGTATTTTGGCAGGCCTTGATGGCGTCGTAATGCTACATTTTACACTTGGTTGCATGCTGAAATTAGCCAATCTACTGCTGTGACTTCACCTATCAAATTAAATAAAATACCTTTTAAAAAGTTCTATTGATGTCACCTCCTTATGACTCCATAATAAATCAAACCTACTCATTGGCTTTTTGGAAGAGGATGCAAGTCCCAGGAAGTGCCACAGAATATCATCAGGAAGTTTTAAAGCATCTTCTGTGTATACAGTACTGTTGCGTTGACCAGTTATTGATAGATATGTGTGGATACTCCCACAAAACAGACATGGCTATGGACAAGCCTTGCTTCTATTTCAGTTTCCCAGTTTGACATCAGTATAAAATTTCAATACCATTATAAGGCACACACCGACATCTCGTTCTGTGTCTCTCTCCGTTCCTGAGATATGACTGATGTAACATTGACTGTGACTATGATTGTGACCTTGAGCCATTTTTATAGGGCAGCCTAGAGATCATTTCTACCAAGTTCCATGAAAATCTGAAACTCTCTTCTATCAGGTAATGGATGTGGAGCCATTTCAAAATGTGTGACATTTTCAAAGAGAACTCTGGAACTAATCTGAACAAGAATCAATAGGGATTTATTTGTCACTTACTCAATACAGGTACAAGCAGTGAAATGTTTGGGGCTGTTTCTACAGAGACTGTGCTAACACAACCAATATCTTTTTAGAATTATAGATAACAGAAATAAAATGAAAGTACAGATGGAATGGCATGTATGATAAACCTCTTAAAACATGTATGATAATCTGTAGCAGCAGTGGCAAATGTGCAAAAATACAAGATAGCAACGCATTGCAGGCTTGCAGGCTTATGCAAAGGCTAAAATGTAATTAGATACCATGTTATGTAGACAGATGCCAGGCCATTGTTGACCTGGCATCCTATAGTTTGAATAGTTTCAATGTAGAGATTATAGATTTTTTGGGGGGATAGGGAGCTGTTAGACTGATGATTCTTGGTTTACATACAGTATGATCCTAGATTACTATTTCTATGCATTTGATGTATTACCTTGCTTACTGTAAATCGCTCTGGATTAAGAGCGTCTGCTAAATGCCTAAATGCCTAAATTGTAAATCACATTGTGAGCTTGTACAGTATATCGCCTATTTTAACTATTTTAAAATAGTCCCAGTCCCACACGTACAGTCCCAGTCGGCAAAGTGTCACCTGGTACTACCAGGTGACCAATTGACACTTATTTGCACAATGTTATTTGCACAATGCACTGACAGACACATCTAAGAACTCTCAAACCCATAGAATCACTTTACAAACAGACATTAAAAACACTTGATCAAAAACCCAACCGTTACCACCATTGCCGTATAGTTCAAAAGTATAATTTATTTAATTTTGATAGCTTTAAACATTTTGCAGATGCCTGTCTCATTTTTAAGGTTTTAAATGGGCTTGCACCTCCACCACTAAAACAGTTCATAGAGCGAAGGGAGAGTGGTGACAGATCAACAAGGGCAACTACCAGAGGAGACTGTGAGGTACCATTCAGACGGAGTGTGTTGGTAAAACAGTCTTCTCTGTTAGAGCCCCCCATCACTGGAACAGTCTTCCTACCGAAGTAAGAGAGACCAACAACTTTCTAACCTTCAAATTCAACCTTAAAAGATGGCTAAAAGCTAACCAAATTTGTAATCATGAGTAAATTTCGCCTCCATTAATCACTGATGTGTCTCCTCCTATTTTACTGTATTGTACTATGTCTACTTGTTTTGTATAGTTGACAATGTCTCTTTTTGTATGGATAACTATACCACTTTTTTAACAGCCTGCCCAGGGACTACAGATGAAAATTAGCCAACTCTGGCTCATTTACATGGACGTGAATAACTGACATGTTGATCAATGTGCATTGTCCCTGTTAAATAAATAAATATAAATAAATGTGCACTGACAAGTGATTCTGACGTATATCTGCATGCTAATCGTCTATTTTCACTATTTCAAAAACATTTTTTTTAGAGGGGGTCTGAAAATGGCTGTTTTCTGACCCCTGACCTCACTGGACGGCCCGCCACTTTTCCAAATACACCTGTCTGGCTTAGCGGAGAGTGTGGCGTTGTAGAGGGGGTCTCCCTGAACGTGTGCGTATGTCACAAGTGCCGCCACAAATACCTGTCTTGTGTCCAGCGCCCAATTTGTGAAGTCTATGCACTAAAAATGGCTGTTTTCTGACCCCTGACCTCACTGGACGGCCCGCCATTTTTCCAAATACACCTGTCTGGCTTAGCGGAGAGTGTGGCGTTGTAGAGGGGGTCTCCCTGAACGCGTGCGTATGTCACAAGTGCCGCCACAAATTCCTGTCTCGTGTCCAGCGCCCAATTTGTGAAGTCTATGCCCTAAAAATGGCTGTTTTCTGACCCCTGACCTCACTGGACGGCCCGCCACTTTTCCAAATACACCTGTCTTGCTTAGCGGAGAGTGTGGCGTTGTAGAGGGGGTCTCCCTGAACGCGTGCGTATGTCACAAGTGCCGCCACAAATTCCTGTCTCGTGTCCAGCGCCCAATTTGTGAAGTCTATGCACTAAAAATGGCTGTTTTCTGACCCCTGAGCTCACTGGACGGCCCGCCACTTTTCCAAATACACCTGTCTGGCTTAGCGGAGAGTGTGGCGTTGTAGAGGGGGTCTCCCTGAACGGGTGCGTATGTCACAAGTGCCGCCACAAATTCCTGTCTCGTGTCCAGCGCCCAATTTGTGAAGTCTATGCACTAAATATGGCTGTTTTCTGACCCCTGACCTCACTGGACGGCCCGCCACTTTTCCGAATACACCTGTCTGGCTTAGCGGAGAGTGTGGCGTTGTAGAGGGGGTCTCCCTGAACGCGTGCGTATGTCACAAGTGCCGCCACAAATTCCTGTCTTGTGTCCAGCGCCCAATTTGTGAAGTCTATGCACTAAAAATGGCTGTTTTCTGACCCCTGACCTCACTGGACGGCCCGCCACTTTTCCAAATACACCTGTCTGGCTTAGCGGAGAGTGTGGCGTTGTAGAGGGGGTCTCCCTGAACGCGTGCGTATGTCACAAGTGCCGCCACAAATTCCTGTCTCGTGTCCAGCGCCCAATTTGTGAAGTCTATGCACTAAATATGGCTGTTTTCTGACCCCTGACCTCACTGGACGGCCCGCCACTTTTCCGAATACACCTGTCTGGCTTAGCGGAGAGTGTGGCGTTGTAGAGGGGGTCTCCCTGAACGCGTGCGTATGTCACAAGTGCCGCCACAAATTCCTGTCTTGTGTCCAGCGCCCAATTTGTGAAGTCTATGCACTAAAAATGGCTGTTTTCTGACCCCTGACCTCACTGGACGGCCCGCCATTTTTCCAAATACACCTGTCTGGCTTAGCGGAGAGTGTGGCGTTGTAGAGGGGGTCTCCCTGAACGCGTGCGTATGTCACAAGTGCCGCCACAAATTCCTGTCTCGTGTCCAGCGCCCAATTTGTGAAGTCTATGCCCTAAAAATGGCTGTTTTCTGACCCCTGACCTCACTGGACGGCCCGCCACTTTTCCAAATACACCTGTCTGGCTTAGCGGAGAGTGTGGCGTTGTAGAGGGGGTCTCCCTGAACGCGTGCGTATGTCACAAGTGCCGCCACAAATTCCTGTCTGGTGTCCAGCGCCCAATTTGTGAAGTCTATGCACTAAAAATGGCTGTTTTCTGACCCCTGACCTCACTGGACGGCCCGCCACTTTTCCGAATACACCTGTCTGGCTTAGCGGAGAGTGTGGCGTTGTAGAGGGGGTCTCCCTGAACGCGTGCGTATGTCACAAGTGCCGCCACAAATTCCTGTCTTGTGTCCAGCGCCCAATTTGTGAAGTCTATGCACTAAAAATGGCTGTTTTCTGACCCCTGACCTCACTGGACGGCCCGCCATTTTTCCAAATACACCTGTCTGGCTTAGCGGAGAGTGTGGCGTTGTAGAGGGGGTCTCCCTGAACGCGTGCGTGTGTCACAAGTGCCGCCACAAATTCCTGTCTCGTGTCCAGCGCCCAATTTGTGAAGTCTATGCCCTAAAAATGGCTGTTTTCTGACCCCTGACCTCACTGGACGGCCCGCCACTTTTCCAAATACACCTGTCTGGCTTAGCGGAGAGTGTGGCGTTGTAGAGGGGGTCTCCCTGAACGCGTGCGTATGTCACAAGTGCCGCCACAAATTCCTGTCTCGTGTCCAGCGCCCAATTTGTGAAGTCTATGCACTCCAGTGAACAGCATTTATCCATTTAGATACATTTTTTATGTTATTAAAACAGTTAAACACTTTTTTTATTACAAATATACATAATATGTGTTTTCTAGCTTCGTTTAAATGCTTAATTTATAGTTTTAATGTGCAAATGAACCGTTTTTCAATGGTTTTCAATGGTTTCTTTTTACTCTAGAGGGTACTCTTATTCTGAAGAGATCGTCAACCGGAAGTCTTATTTCTGCTCCGTTATTTCTGCTGACGGAACACAGCTTGCATCTGCAGTGTGTTTACAACTAGAACGGCAGCGCTCACTGTAGCCTTGGGTTAATAGCGATATTATTCTATTTATAGTGCCTTCAAGGCTATACACTATAGTAAATCAACTAGTGGTCTTTTACCCACATCCTTTCATTTAGTTTATGTAAGTTTATTTGGTCTTCCTCAGTGTAAATAGGCTATAATGTCGGACGCTTTGTCTGACGCGGGCAGTGCCTCCAGCGGCCATCAGGAGGATGACAGCCAGGAGGAGGTGATGACCCCCGCGGAGCTGATTGCTAAACTAGAAGAGGTAAATAAATGAATAATGAAACGTCAATAAAATCATCCTTTACTTACCCCACCTGTCATAAAACTGCCTTTAGTTCAGGGGTCTTCACTCTTCATAGCTCTAATGGAACCTCTCCCTTGCTGTATAGCTCCAAGATGAGGTTCCACAGTCTCGGGCGCCGAAAGGTGACGACACAAGCTAATATTGATCACTTTTGCATATTTCTTACCCTTTTCCGCACATCGTATCCAAAAAGTAAAGGTCAGCCTCCCTGCTCTCGAATGTTAAAAAAAGATTAGCGGCCAAGAACATCTAAGTGACGGGTTTAGTGACGGGTTTTAAAACAAGCGTTTAAAACGCTTATTTAGTCATTCTGTGGCCAGTCAAATTCGCTGTACTGCTCCCGTAAGATTGCATTGGGAAAACATGGCACAGGCTGACTATGAAAGCGATTTAAACGCTTGTTTCAACCCGTCGGTTAGATTTTCTTTAGCGCTAAAATATAAAACGTCTGAGAGAAGGGGGGGCTGACCTTTACTTTGTGGATACGATGTGTGGAAAAAGGTAAGAATCATACATAGTGACAATATTCACCGGTGTCGTCACCTTACGGCACCCGAGACCGTGGAACCTTCTCGGAGCTATAGCGGAGGGAGAGGTTCCAAATGGGGCTAGGGGTCTTCAACGTTTTTCAGGCCAAGGACCCCTTAGCTGAGATGAAGCAGGGACGGACCCCCACTACATATTGTCTACAATTGTGTTGTAGATTAAACTTCATAGATTTCATAGTTAGCTTTATAGACTTGTTTGACACACATTATCTTTTCTATTTTATTGAAATTTCAGTTAATAGGATAATATAATAGGTTGGATTCGTGCTGATGTGTATTTTCAGACCTTTTAAACCCTCAATATTTAGTCAACTTGACAGTTTGCTCTGTAGGCCTACTACTATGTTTCCCTCTACACCAACTCTGATCTTAACTCTAGTGATAAGTTAAGATCACTCTGTTCAGAGCTTACTGCACACCACTCTACACTGCCCACTTGTGGTCAAGGTACAAGAGAGCTAGTTTTCAGAAACTGCAAGTTGCATATAATGATGCAATGAGAATTCTACTCAAAAGGCCAAGATGGAGCAGTGCAAGTGAAATGTTTGTGGCTGCAAGAGTCAATACTCTCCAAGCTGTTCTTAGGAATCTAATGCACAGATTCATGTGCCGTTTGGATGAGTCTGAGAAAAGCATCATTGTCAATATAAATAACCCTGTGAAGAGTTGCAGATATACCTCTGGTCTTAGGAGACATTGGCTGAACTGCTTGTATTTATAACCGTCCCAATTTATTGTGGAAAGGACTGTTTTTAATTCATGTTTATTGTTGGAGTCTGTATTTTGTATGTATCTATGGACCTTGAGTCTGCAATAAAGACATTCATTCATTCATTCTACGAAGATAGCAGATCTACAAGCTCACAAACGGGCACAAGGCTTTGTGAGCTTGTAGATCTGCTATTTTCATCACACAAAGATTTGGCGGACCCCCTGTAGTAACTCTAAAGACCCCCTAGGGGTCCCGGACCCCCTGTTGAAGACCCCTGCTTTAGTTTATTTATCCCGCCTGTCATTAAAATCATCCTTTACTTACCCTACCTGTCATTAAAACGATCCTTTATTTATGCCCTCTGTTATTAAAAAGATCCTTTAGTTACCCTCACCTTGCCTGGTAGGTGAGGTGACTCAGTTGAGTCTTTCAGCAAGCTGCAAAAAGTGACTCGTGGAGTATATGTACTGCTGGACAACGGTCGGGTACTCAACCTTTTCAGGCCGTGACCCCCCCAAAATTATCATATTTGAACTGGGGAGTGGGGACCCCCCACCCTGACAAGAACTTGTAGGAGTTGAGGCATTACATAAGTTTGACTCGGTTCCACGGATAAATATTGTGAAAATAGCAGATCTACAAGCTCACAGCGCCTCGCATTTTGCGAGGCGTTGTGACCTTGTGGGTGACTCGACCCACAGGTTGAGAACCACTGGTTTACAGGGTAACCGGGTACAAAAAAACTTTCATAAATGGTGGCCAAATACATGTCCTTTTTAATTACATTTAGCGCCTAATATTTCTTCAATAATTTCTACAAATTGCTAGAAAACCTGTGCATCATCACCAGTCATTATGGGTGTAAGAAGTTGAAGGGTAAATTTAGGTCTGACAATGATGTACCTTGATGTTCAAGTCAAATCATGTATACTTCACATTATTTCCAGCCATTTTCCACCATACATTTATTTGAAATAGCCAATTTAACATTGAGTTGCCCTCAATGTTAGGTGCCCTGGGCACCGTGCCCACTCGACCTGAATCCGTTTACATTTTATGCATGTGCAGACAGTCTCTTATCCAGAGGGACTTCAGGTAAGATAAGATAAAGCTTTATTGTCCTCAAGGTAACCATCAGAATAGCAGCAAGGAAGCAAGAAGGGGAGGGGGGGGGGGTCACATCTACAGGTGATCACTGTCACATTTTGTTTGAAAAGCCAATCGCTGATGGAATATAAGACTGGTAAAACCTCCAACCTGAGGGGAGCAAATGGCACTCTCTGTGTCCAATAAGCCTGAGCTTTCTCTGTGGTTCTGGCAAGACGGAGACATGCAAGGCCCTTACTAAAGAGTGCAGACGGCAGTGGTGAGCCTTTTAATAAATACACTATCAATCATCTGTGTTTACTCCCGGGGACTCCTGTCCAGGACGGGTTTCAGACACGCCTCGTGCAGGAGACTTGGCTCAAATCTGAAGTCTGAACCCATTTGGTGCCCATGCCCTCACCGCATGCCCTTGCTGACGTCAACCCCAGGCAGAGTTTGAACCCAATGCACTATACATGCACAAAATGCACACATCTGCACCTTCCACTGTTGTGACGTATGCTACACCGCACTGCACTGCTAATAGACAATATAATTATTCTACAATTAGTTTATACACTGAGCAAACTACTGGACTATCTCTTTATCGGTCTACATCAAACTACAAACAGCTTAATTATGAATCACTTGTTTATATACATGGCAAACTGATGGACATCAAACTGTCACTGACACACTAATCTCTCAAGAACAGATTCAGAGCTGCGCTACTGAAATAGCTAAGGTAAAAAACAGCAGAGGGCGCTTTCTTTTTGACGATGGGTTCCCAGATTGCACCCACACTGAATAAAGTGACAAAGATCATTTAGATTATCGCCAGTGCAGTGCACCTTCACAATTCTTCCCAGCATCTTTTGGCTTTTCACACTGAGATTGCACAACAACAAAACAGATCCCTTGCAACGTGCAAGGTACTGTATGTATGGCATCTCTGTCTGGAGCACTGACAGGCCCTGGCACTCAACCGTTGACATGTCAAGGGTCAGGACGCCCTGGCCGTACCCTGGTCTTCTTGGCCCTGGCCTGCCAGCTCTTGGATTATGTGGCTACACTGATTTCGCAAGATGGCCTTGCACCAACTGCAGCGAAGGTCTTCCCCAGTAAAAGGCACTAACTCAGTCAGTACATTGACAGGGTAAATGGTCAAGTAAATTGAATGCAAAGAAAAGAAATAAGTGCTACAAACTAACTAGGATACCAGGGAAGCACCTATGCAGTCTACATAACATACTGTACTTGGCATCCGTGATTAAGAAAACGGCAAAATAACTAGCATCTATCAAAAAATAGGCGATAAAAAGTGATATAAGGAATGAGGAGTGCTAGGGGTTGAAGTGTAATCTAAAGAGGTGAGTTATCAGACTGTGGCGGAAGTTGATGAGTGTGAGTCTACAGTCCTGACTGTGGGGAGGTTATTCTACAAGCCAACTTGAGCGCCAGGAGCCAGAAAAGCCTACTATAGGTCACTTGGAATGTTGGACGGGAAGGTCATACATCTTGTGATGGCTGATGGAAGCATACAGAAACGGGTGTAAGGCTAGATACTGTCCTGCAGGTACAGGTTTGAGGTTTGTTTAAACTCATTGTAATGTCCATTTCCCTGCACAGGCTTGGCTGAATGAGAAGTTCTCTCCGGAGTTGCTGGAGAACAAATCGGAGCTGGTGGAGTGCGTGATGGAACAGCTAACTCACATGGTAAATGCAGTAATGTACAGCCTCCTCCATGAGTTACAGTATAGTATGTAATGATGTCTGTACACAACTCTGTTCTGCACATTTGCATTCTTGAATTCACTAAAGGTCTAAAATAGACTTAAAATAGAAATATGTATATATTTTCCTGAAATCTCTTCTGAATATATAAGCAATAGGGAAAAAGGAGAGGGAGTCCTGCTCCGGCACACTATCTTGACTTACAAAGAAATGTATTTAAGATGCAATGTTTCGGTCGCTCTGACCTTCATCAGGCACCATGAAGGTCTGAGCAAACGAAACGTTGCATCTTAAATACATTTCTTTGTAAGTGAAGATAAATAAGTGAAGCAGGACTCCCTTTTTCCGAATTACGAATTCATTACTCGGACGCACCTGTCCTTCCGTAGGTGGGCAAAAGCACATTTCTTCAAAGTTTGTGCCTGAAATCTCTTCAAAATAAAAAGCCTATGAATCATCATATAAAGACATTTACTTTAACTTATCATAGGCTATGATAAGTTAAAGTAAATGTCTTTACTTTTACTTTAACTCCTAAAGTAAATGTCTTTATGTACAAAAATCACAGATATAGTAGAACAAAAAAGCATCCGTTATACATAGATGGTGTTTATGCAGCCAAAGGTACAGCTGGATTTAACAATTATACGTGCATCACTGCAACAGCAGGTCTACAATGTACTAGAGGTCTGTCCTGCAATCCTGCTGGCAGTTATTTTTACTGGCCACGTTTGAACACACAAACGCCTAGTGCATTTGATTTATGAAAGCGTCACAAGTCTTCACAACCTTTCCCTTTTTACAGGAGGCCAACCTGCAACGGGTGAAGAAAGGGGACATGAAGGCCAGCGTACATCGCATGGAGATAGACAGGATACGCTTTGTCCTCAGCAGCTATTTGCGCTCTCGCCTGCAAAAGGTCAGCCACGCCAGTGTGACTTAGAACATTTCGTGGGGCCTTGAGGGTGCAGACGACAAATAATACTTGCATAAGCTCCTGTCGTCTAGATTATTGCAATTTCCTCATTGTCCTCACTGTCATTAGCAAAATTTCAAAGCCATTTCAGGTGATCCAAACTGCAGCAGACAGAATTTAAACTGGCACTAACGGCCACCATCTGCAATTACCTCTTACTGTCGCCAGACATATCGTACCCCTAGCTACATAACTGAGAGAGACAGATTCTGAAAAGCACATAGTAAAGAATGTTTTAAGAAAGAAAGGTGCTATATACAGTATATTATTATTATTATTATTAATGCCATCTGTGACACAGCAATCTTCTGTTGTTGAATTTATTTAGATCGAGAAGTTCTTCCCTCATGTCCTTGAGAAAGAGAAGTCACGAGCTCAGGGCGATCCATCATTCCTTTCACCCGAAGAGTTTGCCTTTGCCAAAGAGTGAGTATATGCCAAAAATATCATTTTTCATATGATGGGAACATGAGAGAGAAGGGGAAGCTGTGTGTTTGCTAGGGGTGTTTACCCATTCTGTGTTATTGTTTACTTGTTTCATGTTACATTGTTTTCCTGATGCTCTACATAAAACATTAAAGGGTTGGTTTTTCTGTGCAGATACTTTGCGAACACAGAAACCTACCTGAAGGCTGTAGCTCTGAAACACATGCCACCCAACCTACAGTCGGTGGACATGCAGAAAGCAGGTAAAGACTTTCTATCTGTAATAGAGCATGATCCCTTGAGCAAGAACATTTAAGTCCGATACCAATAATCGATGTCAACATTGCTGTCATGGTCGATAACCGATATTTACCGATGTCGAATATCTGTAAAAATGACTGTAAAAACAAGTTCATATGTTGTCCTTTCTGAAAAAGGCATATAAACACTGAATTTGAAAAAGCAATGCCTCTTTATTCCAAAAGTAGGAAATGCACCGTTTTTTAAATGTTGGCCCATATCCCAACATAAACGGCTTGAATGTTAATTAAAAATGTTCCAACTTGTTGACCCTTTTGAAAGCTTCCCCAGAAAACGCTGATAGAATCTGCAGCCTTCATCATCACAAAAGCCTTTTTCAGCTTCACATTCAAACATAATTATTATAAAATAAAATATCGGCTAAACAGATTATTTATTATTTTCAAATCGGTTCGATACCGATATTGCATTTTAAGGCCAACAATGGCTGATACCGATATGATGACCAATGAATTGTCCATCCCTGCACATTACAGATACATACTGTATTGATCCAGAAGGAAATTCCTTTAAAATGTGTTTTGGATGTTGCATGCATTTTTGTTTTTAAATGTTTGTTTTTTTTGCAAGCTGACCAATTCAGTTATTCAATATTATTCCCCAGTTCCTGAGCCCTGCTTGGACTCCTTTGTGTTTTTACGAGTCAAGGAGAGACAGGACAACATCATGGTGGAGCCTGAAACAGACGAGCAGAGGTATGGGTCATTTTGAGTGGGTCATCGAGTTCCCTTTCAGTTGATATTTAACCAGATATTTCCCACTGTTACTTATCTAGGCCAGTGGTGTTCAGTTACATGGCATGGAGGCCCAAAGGCTATTTTAAGGTTTCCATCACAGCCCTGACACTGGACTTTCACTTTCTGACTTCACTGCTTTTTAAAGCAGGGAGTGGGGAACAAAGTAATGAAATCAGCTGCTGCAGTGTTCAGGTTGTTGGAATGAAAACTTGAATATACACTCCATGGCACACAATTGCTCGCCCCACCACCACCAGTTAAGATGCAGCAGGTGGCAGTGTTCAACCTTCATGTATTCAGTATCTGTAGATCTCACCATGGTTCACTGAATATCAATTGACTTATTAACACTTTCCCAAACGGTTTGTATATTTCCAGAGAGTATGTGGTAGACCTTGAGGAGGGCTCCCAGCATCTGATGCGGTACAGAACCATAGCACCGCTGGTGTCGAGTGGAGCTGTGCAGTTGATTTAACTGTGTTAAGGTAGGTAAGCAGGCAATCATACTGTAACTCCTCACACATCCTATAAACCCTTATTTTAAATTCATTTGAATAGTCAATAGTATATATGGGTGGCAGTGGCTCAGGAGATGGAGCGGCCATTTGGGAATCGGAGGGTTCACGGTTCAGGGTTCCTCATGGCTTAAAGGGATAGTTCACCAAAAAAAACTATTCTATCGATTAGTCACCCCATGTAGACTTGAATTCATGGATATTTCCTCCTCGTTTTTGTCGCATTCCTAAGCCAATAATTTGATGACCAGCGGACCGGTAGGCAGCAGTTCCGGTAGGAGACACAAAGGAGACTCTTTGTGTTTCCGACCGAAAACGCTGCAGGTCATCAAATTATTGGATTAGGAATGTGACAAAAAACAAAAAATATCCATGCATTCAAGTCAACATGGGGTGACATTTTGGGAGTGAACTATCCCTTTAATAGAATATGGGTGGTACTAGAGAGGCCATTTGGGAACCAGAAGGTTCAAGGTTGAATTCCCAGCTCCTCATGGCTTAAGGTCAATGTATTCTTTACACAAAGTGTCAACTGATGCATCGCATCATGACAAAAATGACAAATGTGTCTCGTAGGACCTTTGCAGATGGTGTCGTATACCTCTGGAAAGTGAATTAAGCTCCAACGCTCCATTACCACGGAGATGCACAAGAAGACCACAGACTACATTCACTTCCTTGTTTACATTTTTGTGACGATGCTGTAGGCAAGTCGTAGACCGTATGAATATTCATGACTCAACAATGTCCTGAGATACGTAGTGTGGTGATGCATCGTTCCACACTCAAAGCATACATCGACCTTTTTTGTCAAAGTGTCCTTGAGCAAGACACCGAGCACCAACTGCTCCCCGGGATGATATTCAGTAGTTGTCCACTGCTCTTAACAGTTAGGAGGGGGTAAATATAGGATGAATTCCAGGTTAGAGTGCAAATGTACTTGGCATTATACCTCAGCAACAGCTAGAAGGGGACACATTTATTATGTTATACTGTGGCCACTGCTCTGTTGTGTCATCTTGCTTTATTGTTAGCTCTTGTTTTGTTTTTGAACTGTCTCGCAGTAGATCATGCTTGACAGTTCTCTTCTTTATAAACACAGTTATTAAAGTTATAATAGGCAATTAGAGAAGCAATTTTCATTTTCAGTCGACTGCAATTGTGGCTCAATTATGTTGGGGTTAGGGTTATTAATAATAATAATAATGCATACATTTCATATAGCGCTTTTCTGAGTACTCAAAGTCGCTTTACAGAAACAATCGAAAAACAACTTTATTATGAAAAAAACGGCATTATGATGCAAGTCTGAAAAGGTGGGTTTTGAGTGTTAGCCTACAGGTGACACGTTTTACATTTTAGGTTTTTCTTTTTCTTTATTTCAGGTCCTTCTGTCAATGGGAATCTATTATCCAACGCTATTATTACAACTATTGGATATAGCACATGCTCATTTATGTCAGGAGGAATGGACAATATCTCATCGTTAGAGCTTAAAGAACTCTGAACTGGAATGGCTGACCTGTGACCTATGAGAGCTCTGTGTGGAGGACACCCACCCAACCCCTTCCACCAGCGGCCTCTCTTCAGTGTCTTTATGGAGGCTGACATTTGAAACGACACTAAAAGAGACTTGTGTCACGAGTGCAAGAAACGGGACTTGTTGGGACAAAGTTGACTGAAGCATTGGCTCTCTAGCAGTTATTGTTACCGCAAGTCAACGCAGGGGAAGTTCCACTGTGTCTTTGGAAGCAAAGTATTTCAGAAGTGATGTAATGTAGAACATGTTAAATATGACCACACTGTAACTTTGGATACAATCAATAAGGATGTCGCATATCATAGACATTTTCTCAATGCTCGAGTGTGATGTGCCTTGGTGGTATCCTGTTCCAATCAGGACAGTAGTTTTGGATATGCCGTCTTCATGATGGCACATTATAGCACTGGTTCTCAACCTGTCGGACGGGACGGACCCCCACATGATTTTTTTGGGTGGGGGGGTGTCCCAGATGACAATGAAGTGACAATGTAAAGACTTTTAAGACCTTTTTAATGCCTCCAAAAAGAAAAAGACCATTACTGCATCAACTATATTATAAAAACTGGTCACAAAATGGCCAAATTGTCAAATAATATAAGAAATGGGCAAAGATTTTGAAAATATTTTCACAATATTTATCTGTGGAACTGAAAATGTAATACCTCAACTCCTATATTCCAAGTGCTTGTCAGGATGGGGGGGTCCCCAGTTCAAATATGATTATTTTGGGGGGCCACGGCCTGAAAAGGTTGAGAACCACTGACTTAAAGGACCATACCAGCGGCAATACAGGTCACTGTTTATTCACAGCTACTGTAGCTGTACGATTTCTCCCCTTATAAAGGGTTAGTTCACCCAAAAAAATACTTATTTTAGGTTCCGGTAGAAGACACAAAGGAGACTCTTTGTATCTCCTACCGGAACCTACTGCTTGTCATCAAATTATTGGCTTAGGAATGCAACAAAAACAAATAAACATCCATGAATTCAAGTCTCCATGGGGTGAGTAATTGATTAAAAAAAAGTCATTTTGGGGGTGAACTATCCCTTTAATGGCTTTTGTTACGTCCCAGACTGGTGGTCTAGGGGGGGAAAGGGACGTAACATAACCAGTGATAAAGGAATAGAAAAATAAACGAATGGACATCGTGAGTTGGTGTTTATTTTACATTGTGAAGGTTAACGGGTACATAAAATAGATTATCACCGTTATTGATCCTGTGGGGGAAATTCTGTTGCCAGAGGCAGCACTGCACTTCAGTTACAGATACAGGGTAAGGAAAAGTACTGCAGGGTACAGCAGATACAGGGCTAACGATCACAAAAAAAGAACCATCAATAATGAACCAACGGTATACAGTAGTAGCCTATTACACCTGTACAAAAGCCTGCACAGTGGCGGAAGAAGTAGTCATGTTTTTTACTTGAATAAAAGTATCAATCCCACAATGTAAATAACTCCGTTACAAGTAAAAGTGGTATTCAGAATTTACTTGAGTAAAAGTATGAAAGTACTGGCATCAACATATACTTAAAAGTAAAAGTACTCTTTATGCAGAATGTCCCATTTAGACCATTTAGACCTGAGGCCGATTCTAAAAAAAAGTTACACAAAGGGGTTCCCGGATTGAAAGGTATAACAACGAATGTTGGTGTTTTAGGTCTAAATGGGTTAAAGTTTTCAAAATGTATACAAATCTTTTGAAAATAGATCTACAAGCTCACAATGCGTGGCATCATCGCGACGCATTGTGAGCTTGTTGATTGGCTATTTTCTAATAGCCGAAATATATATATACAGTATATAGCTTTAGTGGTTAATGTATGATTAGTAATACAAATCTAAATCTACAAAGTAACTAGTAACTTGAGTTTTCAAATAATTGTAGTGGAGTAAAGTACTTTGAGATGTAGTGGAGTAGAAGTAAAAAATAATGAAAATTGTAAATACTCCACTAAGTAAAAATGCTTCACAATTGTACTTAAGTACAGTACTTGAGTAAATGTACTTTACACCACTGAGCCTGCACTATGCAGAGCAAACACAACACACACAGAACAAACACAACACAGGGCGGTGTGAACTCTGGTTCCTCTTAACACCTTAAAGGGGAAATCCACCCATTTTCAATATTTAACTATGTCATTAATATAGCATAAAGGAGTTGTGTGGAAATAAGAAAAAAGTTCCCCCCTTTCTGTGTTGCCTTGAAATGGAGGATTGATTGTGGGTTTAACATTGCAAATTACAACATGATGACTCATCATGTTGTTTTCTTATTTCCACACAACTCCTTTATGCTATATTAATGACATAGTTAAATATTGAAAATGGGTGGATTTCCCCTTTAAGGAGCTAATAACACCGGACATCGATTGCAGGCAGAAAAACACCTCTTTTTTTTTGCAGTGCACATAGAGCAGCTTGCAGCACCTTCCGTCTAGATGTTGCCAGGCAACTACCTATGCACCGGTCACTCACTTTCAGGCCTCAGCCCCGATCACACAGAAGCTGTCTCTTTCTTATCTACTTTTTTTTGAGTAACAAAATCATACAGCTCCGCCGGAGTAAGAACCAACAGTCACAAGCATCTTTTCCACCATGTTCAATGCCATTGAGCGTTCTTTTATCGGGACAGAACAAGCCTCTCAACTCGTCCGATTGGACGGCGGGAAAACGGCAACAATGATCTCGAGCGCTAATCTGCTTCTAGTTTGACGCACAACGCAAAAGCGGGAAACAAAACGCTGCACTCACAATGATAACGATTACAAAAAAACGCCCACAGAGACTGAAACGATGTCCAGTGTGATCGGCCCCTAAATGCTTCATCAGCGCTGTTCACCTGGACCCAATCCAGGTCTTTAGCGAAGGGGTTTCTTTTAACGTGTGAGTGTTGAAACGCTTGTCTACTCAGATGTGCAGTAGGAGCTTCTAGAAAGTCATGGATGTTCTTGTTGTAGATCTCACAGAAGGTAACCCAGAGAGAACTGAGTATTTCTGTCCACATACAGGCAAAAAATAAACATCCAATGATGTTCAGCATGTTGAATTACCTATCTCAAGCAAGTTTCAAGTAAGTCTGCAAGTGCATTTTCATGGCATACTGAAATTAATAGAATCAGTGGCTCCCTCAAAAATCCTACCAAAACCACAGTATGCTTTGGAAAACGGTCAGCAGTAATGTCAAGTTCTTGGGAAAGATGACAGCCAAGGTTTTGGGGTCAAACGATTTATTTCCTGCAAGTTACAGAATCACACATGGAGAGAAACTGCAGACCGAATCATCATGACATCACTAGACCACAGACAAAAATGTATTTCCGGGTAGATGACGTGGGCAGCGTCGCATTGGAGCAGTATTATTCAGTAGCCTTAGTTCTGAAATGACAGGACACTTATGATGTTATTGGCAATTAGAAATATATTATACATATCCACAGGTTGACAAGCTAGACATAGCTGATGTTCTGGACACTTTATTTTATATTGTGAAAAAAACGTCCACAGACATTCTACTCGGAAATACCTGTTTGTTTACAAACATTCAAACATCCTGTACAGAGAAAATAGGAAGTGCTGCGTGGGTTCGTAATTATCAGAAACTGAAAACAGGGGCTCTTTGGGGAGGGTTCAATTGTAGGTCAACACATTTAAGTTCCTTCCCTTGTGGTAGTAGGCTGACTTCCAAGTAAGAAGAACAGGTGAACGTCATTGAAATAGAGTGCAAGAACATACCAAATGAGCATTGCATGCCTGCTCAAGGGCCTTCATCAGGGTTCAAAAGATCAAACATCCTGATCTGGTCAATAGACCCCTTAACAGACGACGTCACACTGATAAGAACCAGTATGCGTGCAACCAGTATGCGCTAAATGAAACCCATTCTATCAGGTCTCGCTAGGACGCGCCTCACTAGCCAACACACAAGAGGGGGTTGGGATGTGCTGAAACTAGCGCACCCCGAAACAACAGGTTGGAAATTGATTGCGTGAAACAATCACCTGCGCATCCAGTCTCAATGTTAGTAAACAATTAATTGGTCTATAGCTTAGCTATAACGAACTCCCCATTGCAGTTAGAACTGCAGACTCACTCCCAAGCTTCCGCCGTAATCTAAAGACTCACCTCTTCAGACTCCACCTCAGTCCGTAGCACTTGCCCTAGCCTTGATGACCTTGCAGGCTTATGCAACGGCTAAAATGGAATCCCACCACACAAGTATCAGGCATGCAAAAGTGTCACTTTTCAGCTACAGTCACCTTTTTGAACCCAAATAGGGCAATTGTGTGACACCTGACCCGAAAGAAAACAACATGTTGACACCTTTTTCACCTCGGGTCTGTTTGCATGCCTGAAGTATACTGAGTTGCAGTCTGGGCTAAATATGTCAGACCACTGGTATGGTCCTTGTCACGGGGCAGCCCGTGCCCTATAGACATTAATGTGGAACATTGCATGCACACACACTGCACAGCTGCTTCCCAATGCATTTACCAGCACGCCGGCTGGGAAGGGTGTTTAAGTAGTGTGGTGTTGCATGTTTCCTTATATGTATATATCTGAAAACATTCAAACACTCAGTGGCTGAAAGGGTTTTTAAATGTTTATTGATTTACACTGCATGGGGACGCTAAATTGTTTGTGTGGTCACCTGTCTCTCCTCTGCAGTTCTGGTAATCCTGGGCCAAGCACTGTAGAGGAGGAGGAGGTTTGTGTGTTTATGTTGGTATTATGTTTTTTGCTTTAGTTAAAAATCTGTGTATGAATTGGCACCCGGGGAACATTGTAGTAAACATGTTTAACTTACTTCATTAGGACGTAATTGTGTAAAATATCTCATGGGCCTTAGAAGCCTTGTTTGAGTTTATAGAGTTACCAATTAGTAATCATGTGATGGTTTGCCTCACCTGATTAAAATGCGTGCTACAGGTAAGGGCACAAGTCAGTTTGGTTTGAGGCTAGCCGTGTAGAACATCCTGGGGAGAGCTACCAGGGCCTTTGTATAAGGTTTTCCTTGCTATAGTTTCTTAAGTTCCTGGTTTGTTTAATTTGTTTAGCTGTCAAGTGTTTATTTGGAGCTTGTTTTGGTCAGTATTTCATTTTGAACTATTTTTGCCCCGGCCTGCACTGTGAATTACCCTGCACTTTGGAGAGGTAAGTAAAATGCAAAAACCTCCATGGGTGGACTTGTCAACTTTTTGGAGCCGTTCGAGCCTTTTCACAGTCCTTTTGAAGAAGTTGTTTCATAACCTGCTACAGTACAATCTTTTAAACGTTGCAAATTTACTGTGTGCTGTTGTTGTTTGGTGTCTTTGGAACAGGTTGAAGCAGGTTTAACCGGATATGTGCAACATATCTTTACTTCCCGTTTCTTGACTCAGTTCAAAGGGCTTTTTCTATGTTTCTTAATGAGATGCATCAGATGTGAATGACGCAACTTGAAGTTCTCATTACTGGGAAGCAGCTGCTTTTCTTTATACTGAAACAATTGAGTCATGCAGTACGTGTCAAAGTGTATGCACCACTGAGGGAAACAAATGCAGTTTGATCAATTAACCAATTAAAACTGGATCTGTGTCGTTTTAGATTTTAGCTGTGTGTGTCACGATTTAAAAAAAATAGCAGATATACAAGCTCATAGCGCGTCACTTCGTTTGCTTCTGGGGGTCTTAATGGTTTAATGAGATGCATCAGATGTGAATGACCCAACTCATTACCAGGATGATACCAGGTTTTCTTTATACTGAAACAATTGAGTCATAGATACAGTACAGTAGAAAGTGTATGCACCGTTGAGGGAAACAAATGCCCCTCAAATAACCCTGATGAGTCCAGTGGGCAAGAAAGCATTCATGGAATCTCTGCTATTATCTGCATGCCAGCCTTGTCATCCAGACTCACTGTTAAAACCAGTGGAGTGTGCTACGTGCAATTTGACACGGCACTGCCCTTTCATTTAACCATCTGACAAACCAGATTAGGCATACCAGAGTGCTGAGATAACACTTGAGATTATTTGCCTCTCCTTTGCGATATAAAACATGAATAATGTTTTGATTGTTTCACATTATGTTAAAGGTGTATAAAGCCAATACATTTTCCTTGTCTATTCACAGCTTCAGCCGGATATTGTACATGAACACAATTTTGTCTTTGTTTCTTTCCAAAGTCATTACATTACTAAGCTTACCTGAATAACTTAGTACGTTTTGGCTAAACAAAACAAAATGTCATACATCTTGCATGGATGTTTAAGTAAGATGTTTGGAAATCAATCTTTTTTTACAGGGACTATTTTGGGTGTGACTTTTGAAATCAAAATTATATTTAGTGTATTGGATTACACATAAGCATGTTTGAATTCCTGTTTAATAGCAATAGAATCAACTGAAACAATGCCTTCTCTGAAGGATAATTGTAGTAATCTCCTTGTTATATAAGGTTTTTATACTGGGGGTATTCAGTGCTTGTTGTATTTTCCCTAACACAAATTGCCAAGCCATCGGAACTAATTAAGAATTGAGAAACAGTGGCTTTGTGCAGCAAAATGAAGCCGATTTTCAGCACATTGTCATCTTTGTGAACTGCAGTGTAAATATACAACACACTAACTACATTAACCACATGAACCCTGACGTCCCTACCCTATTCTGGGCATGTTATAATAGGCAAACATTCAGCAGACAAATAGCAGATCTACTGTACAAGCTCAAAACGCGCCACCACATGTCGTGACCTTGTAGATCAGCTGGTTTTGGCAAATAGAGTTGGTGTAGAGGGAAGAAAGGAGGGGGCCAAGTATAGACCCTTGAGGCACCCCGGTCAATGAAGTATATAGGGTCGAAGCGGTTAACATGGAGATGGCAGCTAATTTACTCTTCTGTGTTACCAGTTTGACTGAAGTAGTCAGATGCAGGACTATCATTATGGTTATTAGGGTTTTTAGCTGAGCTGGGAAAAGATTGTAAAACTATTGTAACAGGGCTGTCTGTATGCACAGTATGTCACTGTCCGCAATGACAATATGCTGTATAAACCTCAAATTACAGCACAAGTCCTTGAAACGTCGTATTAGATCACTCAGTATCTGACAATTTTGTGGTCAAGAAGGTACATTATGAACCTAGCCCTATATACTTACTTGTATCATAAATAGATCTACGAGCTCACAGTGCAACCCGTTGTGAGCTTGTAGTTTGTGAGATTTTATTCATGCTGCTCCTTCAGCTTGGAACACAGTGCAAATTGATTTAAATCTAGGAGAACTAACTAGAATCATTAGATGTTTTTAAAATAACATTGAAGGATGAATGGGAGGCAGACGGTGACAAATCAGGCTGTTATTTTCGAGTTCATCTATTAGGTTTTGTTTTAGCTACTTTTATTGATCAACGTCAATCATGTTTTAATATGCTGCCTGTCTTGGCCAGGACACTATTGGAAAGATTGTTTTTAATTCTCAATGAGGTTAAATGTAAAAACATTTAAATGATGTCAAAGTTTGGCAATGTTGCTCAACTATGCACACCTCTATGTTGTCCTTGTGTGTTAAAAGACTCACCTCTTCAGACCCATAGCCCGTAGCACTTGCCCTAGCCTCGACGACCTTGCAGGCTTATCCAAAGGCTAAAATGTCATTTAGATAGCATGTTATGTAGACGGATGCCAGGTCATTGTTGACCTGGCATCCCATAGTGTGTGTATAGTTTCAATATACAGATTACTGACCTTTTTTTGGATATTCTACTGTTAGACTGATTATAGGTTCTTGGTTAACTTATGATCCTAGATTACTATTTCTATGCGTTTGAAGTATTACCTTGTGTTGCCCTTGCTTACTGTAAGTCGCCCTGGATTAAGGGCGTCTGCCAAATGCCTAAATTGTAAATTTTAAGTGAATCGATTCACCTAAATCACCTAAATCATCCCTAAGAGCTGAACAAATTCCTATCACTATAAACAAACATCTGTCTGACCTTCAGTGTGTAATGGATTGCTTTCTTTATTATGTCCACACACCACCCATCATCACCTTAATTACTGAGGGGAAATCTTCAGGCTATTTCTATATTTGAACCTTACAGTACCTCTTGCATGTTTAGATTGAGATTCTTACGTAACACAGCGGCACTGAGCTCGGCACTGTTACCTAGGCTGAGCGAGTGCTAAAAAGGGCCTGCTGAATCAGAATCAAAATCAGCTTTATTGTCACATCACAGGTTTACAGAAGTTAAAAAGTCGGTGAAATTTTTGTTTGTGCATAGTTCCCATCGTATTATTTCCATAGAAAAAAAGAAAGCGAAGAGGGGGGGGGGGGGGGGGGGGGGGCAAGGGGGAAAGATGAGCAGTGCCACACTCTCCTCCTTGACATGCAGAATATTTGGATCATCATGAACCATCATGTCTGGGACCAGGTGTCCATTAACAGCCAAGAATAGAGCACGTGGTTGACAGGAATAGATTCCCACAATGTTGCAGGGGTTTGAATTACTGATACATCACCTCATCCCTACGATCAATGCAATGCACTTCTGGAGTCTTGTTGTGAATCCATAGATGTACATCTTTCTGGTTGATGCCGTTTTGGGTGTGAAAACAAATAACGTCACATGGTAGTGATATTGCTGAATAGAGAAAGCTCAAACTAAGATTTCTATTTCATTGGTTTACATTTTTTTATATAAAGTATGTGAAATCAGAATAAAATATAGGTTTAACCGTTTAACCCATTGAGACCTGATTCTACAAAATGTCAGTTTTCTGAAAAACCGTGGTTCTCAAACTTTTTCATGTCAAGGACCCCCAAAATGATATGTATTTGGCCGCTGACCACTTCTCAAAATATTTTGTTCCAGGGACCCAAAGAAGCACAGATTTGAGTTAAAAATGTTTTCTTTGAAAAAATATATATATTCAAAGATTTGCACACATTTTCACGGTTTAAAAAAAAAATAGCAGATCTAAAAGCCTAGCGAGTCACGTTGTGCCGCGCTATGAGCTTGTATATCTGCTATTTTTGAATAGCCAAAGTATAAAATAATGGGCGAAGTGGTTAAAGTTATTCTGATGCAATATTATCTAAAATGACATAAATGCTTTCCCGGTGAAGTGGCTCAAAGTGAAACTTGATACCATTCCCCCAAACATGATAAAACTAAAGCTTTGCTGATTGGCCAGAAGAGAGCCAGTGTTATCAGGTGGTTTGCTGAGCTCATGGTATAAATAGGAGGGTTTACCAGACAGAGGAATGACAACTTGCCAAGCCAACTTCCTACTTCTGGTCGGATAACTTGTTGAATGTAAGTAACACAAAATGGACTGTTTTTTTAAATAACCCACCCCCCCTGATGTATACATATGTGAATTTATATGTTTATAGTTTATAGATTGTATGTATGAAGCAATCACTTCTTACACTATATAGAAAGTGTGTTATTGAAATGTATATTTATATAAATAATAAATATAAATGTAATAACCTAATAATTGGAAGAGGAAATAAATAAAATCAAATAAAGATGTTGTGATGTTATGTAATATGGTAGTTGCCATTATATAATAATAGTAATAAACCTTGATATATAATTTAATTGTGAAAATAAGAACTTAATTTGAATAGTGGTAAATATGCTACTTGTGATATGACATAGTTATGATATAATTAGTATAAGGTGTATATATATACTAATTGTTTCTACTGTAAAATTGATGTTAAGCTATTTTTGTTTAGTTTGTTCTGAAGTGTAATATTTGAATCTTTGTTGATACTGCATTGTTGTGCTGGTCCAACCACCTACACAATGACTGTTTGAAGTTATATTATAGCCTTAGTTGCATGCTGTATTAATGGTTATGTGGTGAAGTGCGTCTGAACATGTCTGTTTATTTTGTGCAGACAATAACCCAACCTGGCTGACAGAGGTGCATCTGTCACTCAGCACCCGACACAAGCCCCGTACAAGCATGGACAGGACAAGCACAACGACGAGCGCAACGTAAGTGCAAAACAGAAGAATTGTATGAGTCTGCTGGTGTGAGAAAGATTTTCTGGCATAGAATTGATGTGAATCAATTCACCTAAATCAGCCCTAAGAGCTGAACAAATTCTTATCACCAAACAAACATCTGTTTGACCTTCAGCGTGTAATAGATTGCTTTCTTAACTATGTCTCACACACTACCCATCATCACCTTAATTACTGAGGGAAATCTTCAGGCTATTTCTATATTTGAACCATGCAGTACAGCAGTCTTGAATGTTTAATTAAAATCGACCTTTTGGAGCCGTTGTAGCTGTGGGAGAATGCCCTTCAGTTGTTGACCACCTCACTTGTCTGTTCACAGGCTCCTAGATAATATGTTTGGATTTGGCTCGATGGCACATTCTGCAGGGCTTGTGGAGCTTGCTGTGACACTGTGCTTGAACCAGCGCAAGGAATTGTGCCCTCATGTGTGGGTGCCTATCCTTAAGCCCCAGCGACCGTGCCTCCGGGTTCCAGTTTCAGAACCGCTCTCATCTGACCTGTTAAGCCATGCATTTTTGACCTCGCCCATGTCTTATATCCTGGATGATATGGACGACAATGAAATGCTGATGCCCATCATCAAAAACAAACGTGTGGTCTTTGCCGACTCCAAAGGACTTTCCCTCACCGCAGTTCGGGTGTTTTCTGAGGCAGAAGATCATGGTGGCTTGGAGCACCCACTGCCGTCCCTCCAGGATGATTTGGGCACCATGACAGATGTTAGTTACAGCTGCACGGTCGCCACCTGTTGCCCGGGGACTCAGCTTAAACTGGGCTTCCCGCAGCCCTCTGCAGACTTTCAGGCCTTTCGCGCCAGGCTGGCCGAGAGCATGGTGATCCTGGAGAACTGCAGCGTGAGCGACCTGAGCCTCCAAGGTACCTGCCGAGTGAAGAATGTTAGCTTCAAGAAAGATGTGTGTGCACGCGTCACCTTCAACTCCTGGCACAACTACAAAGATGTGCCCTGTGCATACTTGGAGAAGCGCTACGGCGGACCACAGACGGACATCTTTGAATTTGATATTCCCATTCCAAAAGTTGTTGATGCCAAGAAGAAGATCGAGTTCTGTTTGATGTACTTGCCTGGCGGACACACCACACCTTTTTGGGACAATAATGGTGGACAAAATTACAGCATTCTCGTGGCTGTAAATTCCAGTCTCTGCCACAGCTTTGACAAGAGTCAAAGAGAGAGTGCATAACTACCCCAACATGTACACACACACACACACACACACACACACACACACACACACACACACACACACACACACACACACACACACACACACACACACACACACACACACACACACACACACACACACACACACACACACACACACCTAATGCTGTTCTTATTGCATCAGTTTTCCTTTAGCAGTGCTATTGAATGATTGTGAAGAAAATGAAAATGAATTTTATACTGCTTTGTTTCCGTTGAACTGAACGTTAGAATAATTCCTCTCTGTAGCTAATCTGTGCACTTTCATACTTTCATCCTAAATGTTTAGACATTATAGGACACAGTTTCATAAAAGAAAGTAAATCATGAGTTGGATTTGCGTTGTATTTTTTATTTTATTTTTTTACACACAAGTTTTCTGTGAAGTTTAATATTAAAAAATATCTTCCACAGTAAATGCAATTTGTTTATTCTTTATTTATTTTTTAAAATCAAATGTTCATAAACTATTGTCAATCAAACTTCACTGCTAAGCTTACATTTGCAGGCTATGACCTGGCAAAAACCTATTTTGGCATGTGCATGTGTTAGACGGGGATCCCTTTCATTTCAGGCATCGTTTACATCTTGGCATAAGTGTAGGTCACAGATTATGACACCGGCGACAACACAGACCCCACGGGAGGCGAGAGAAACCTATCTTTGCTCAGCACTGCTGTTTATAGAACTGACTCCGGTCAGAGTGTGCCTGAGATGACCTATGACATTCTCTTTTTCTTATATCTTAAAGAGCCCGCTGCACAAGACATTGATTTAAGGCTGATTCATAATTTGTTGTGTGACAGAGTCACGCTCCCAATGAAGCCGATCTGCAAGCTCACAACGCGTTGCAGATTGTAGATGATTGTTGTTGATTATTTTTGCCCTGTGACTCTGCCACATGACAAAGCATAATTCCACCTCTGTTCTTGGGGTCACGCAACAGCTGATTTGAGGAAGCTACTTTCACAAGGTTGACTTCCCTATATAATGAAGTAATGTTATGTTTCACTAGTTGGTCACACCTTTGTGACCTAATCTTACATAATTTCCGATTTGGTTACAGTGTGATGTTGATATGGTGGCACTGAATAATAGTCACACACAAAATAATCTGTAGAGGCTATTTGCCACTTAGTGCTGCTATGTAGAAACTCAAATTAAATGTATAAATATACCTTACCGGAGATATGACGTACTTTGTGCTGTAGGCTATAATGTTAAGACTATTTGAGTAGGCGATATTAAATCTTTTGTTGATTCCAGCCTCTATAACAGTAAGAATGTTAAACAGTAGAAACTGTATAAGTAAGAATAAATACAGTAGAAACAAGTTTGAGTCAAACTAAATAAATATGTTATAAAAGCAAAACACCAAAATATTATGAAAACAATGCAAAAAGATATACAGTATAAAAAGGACATTGAGTGCACTGCAAAATCCTGAGTGACACCATTTTACAGTGCACAAACTTAATCAATGAAGAGGTCAGATTGTTCTCATATCAACTAAATCCCCAAAAATAGTCTAGAGACAAACGTCTCATTCTAGGTGCAATCAAGGCGATAAATGGACTTTAGTAACACACCTCTAACACTATGACTATCTATGCTAGTTAAGGGAGGGGGAGGATAGGGAAAGCAGCATGCATACACCCATCTTACGACGGCGTTGTCAGTCACAAATAGCAGATCTACAAGCTCGCAACGTGTCGTGAACTTGCAGATCTGCAATTTTCAGTGCGTGAAGCCATCATTCGAAGATGTATAGATTAAGCAATAGGCTGTCCCAGTAACACAGGATGAGTTCGGTCATTTAACCAGATTTCTCAGAGTCAGTTCCCCTCAGCGGCCCACGCTGATGTTGCACACCTTGCAGCTGGGGTCCTTCTTGGCGTTGGCCGTGGTCAGACTCATCAGCTGGTGGTGCCCGCTGATCTGCTCCACGTTGCCGTGGTCCAAGTGGATCGGCTCCGTGAATAGCACCTCGAGGATGACGTCGCTGGCGTGGCAGAACAGGGCCTCCTCCCCGGGTCTCTCGGGGGCAATGTACGTGAGGAACGGATTGGAGGCGATGTCCAGCATCGGGAGTCGGCTGCGACAGAAGCCGTCGCCCTCCGACCCGGCGGGGGCCAGCACCAGGACCACGTAGTGGTAGGCGGTGTACATGCAGTAGAAGTCCGCGAAATACAGACAGGTGTCGGGGTTCAGCAGGTGTCCGGCGGGGATCTGGAAGCGCAGGGCCCCGTAGGGGGAGTCTTTGGGTGGAAGGCCCGTGTCGAACTCTGTGTTGCAGCTGAGGAAAACGCCGCTCAGTTTGCCGTTAATCGGGGAACCGTGGCTCCCGCTGTTGTCTTTTAGGGCCGGACGCATGAGTCCTCCGCACTCCTCCGTTCTAATCGAAAGAGACATGGAGGGGAAAGGGGGATTATTGACCATACTCGTATTGTGGCCATTTTGTGCGGCCATTGCGGGGTGGTAGAGAAATAAGGTGAATGCCTTATGAATGTATAGAGCAAAATGGTCGTGCCATGTTAATATTGTCGTTTGGTGCTTCGTTTGTTGTGTACACAATAAACAGATGTGAATGTGGCACTGACCTGACATGGTGAAAGTAGTCTGGGTGCTGGTTGCGATAGAACACAGAGAATTTCAACAGCCTTCCTGCATGGTCTTTGGCCTTGTCGAGAAGTTGCTGGAGGTGATCCATGGCGTAATCTGAAACATTTTTTAAAAAGAGCTCTGTGTATATGTGGGGGCTGGTGCCGGGGAACACAGCACAGACATTTTGGCGACAATCATGGACAGAATTACAGTTTCCACCTTTCTGAAACTTCACAACCTCTGCAGTGGGACGGCTCTGCTTTTTCACTGTCAGGGTTAAATTGACATTCAGGACGTTGCATAACTTGCATTGTTTAAATGTGCAGATAATTATGGAAAGTGACATTTATACTTTGGTTCACTTGAACTGACCTTTTAAAAACCTGATTCCGCTTGGTGTTCAGCTCATTATTATACAACAAAGGAATACACAGGACTCCAAGGGACTCAAGTTAGACTCAGGGATAATGTTCATCCACACCAAGCACTATAACTATAAATATATTGTTCACCACTGTTGTCATTTTAGTTGTGGTGTGGACTCTGCCACCCTCTTGAGTTAGAATGACTTTTAAAACAATATGCACACAGTATTTATACTTCTAGTGCTCGGTATATGGATGACCCATAAGAATGCAATGTCTGCTTTTCGCTTTTCAATGCTAACGAATGTAAAGTGCTGAAATGGCTTTGTTTCTGACTGCTGCTGTGCAGTGGAAGAGCTTCCCTTTGTTCCTCAACACATCCTGGCTGTATCACTTTACTGTCATAGTCTTTAATGCATAAATTATTAATGTTACATAAGCAGTTAGCATATCGTCGCTGTCGGGTGGAAACCTCATTTGTCCGAAACAGTTATACTTTTCAGGATTCAAATAAAAACAATAGCGTTAACCCATTCAATCCAGGAACGCATCTGTGTCATTTTAGATGTCTTGGGCTATTAAAAAATAGCAGATATACAAGCTCATAGCACGGCACCGAGTGCCGCACTATGAGCTTGTAGATCTGCTATTTTTTTTTATTTGTGCAAATCTTTGAATATATATTTTTTTAAAGCAAACATTTGTAAAATATGTTGTTCCAGGGACCTCCAGAACCAAAGATTTGAGTTAAAAATGTTATATTTATTCATTTGCACAAATGTTCAAGATTTTTCAAAAAATAGAAGATCTACAAGCTCATAGCGTGGCACTCGGTACCGCGCTATGAGCTTGTAGATCTGCTATTTCTGAATAGCCAAAAGTATAAAATAATGGCTCAAGCTCAAATCTAAAATGACACAGATGCGTTTCCCGGATTGAATGGGTGTTTAATTTACGAGAAACTAAAACAAAGTTGGAATATGGAGAATTGGAGATAGGAGGTTTCTACTCTGACCCGACAGACAGCAACATTATGTATGTGTGTCATACCCCCTGTGCAGAACTCCACCACCTGACTCCATTCTGACACCAGGTAGTCCCCGTCTGGCTGGCGAACGGCGGTCTGGACGGCGACGCAGTACTCTGTCCGTGGGCTGAGGAACCAGTGTCCCCTCACCGCCATGGGGAGAGGGACGGCCTTGGCCACTAGTTTGGTTGGCACGTCCTGTATGGAACAGAGCACATGGGTGGCAGGGTGTTAGTTCACACACCACCCAGCCTGCTGTTGTTAAAGGAACACGTCACACATATTCAATCTTGCGTTCATATTGTTGCCGTCGGGCAGAAACCTCCATATTGTTTTAACTTTTTGTGTTTTTTCGTAAATGAACGCCTTACTTGATCATACTACAGCGTCACACAAAAGCATCAAAAGTACCAGATCCGGCCTAGACCGTGGCGTCGCGGTCTAGGCACCCTGGTTGCAAATCTTTAATAGCAGCGTGCCGCGGGTTCGCGTCCCGTTCCCGACGGCCTTTGCTGCATGTCTTCCCCCATCTCTCTCCCCATTCTTCCTGTCGACATACTGTCCCTGTCCCTCTCCAATAAAAAACAATAAAAAATACCAAAAACAAATCTTAAAAAAAAAAAAAAAAGTACCAGATCCACAAGGTCGAAACGCGGCACAAAGCGACGCGTTTTGAGCTTGTAGATCTGCTACTTCTGCTTCTTTTGAATTTGAATGCTGAAAAGTAACAGTTTTGGACATATGAGGTTTCCACCCAACAGAGACGTTATGATATTCATATTCATATAATTGGTCCTCACTAATGCTCATAGATGGCACCATTTCCGTATACGCGCTCTGTGTGTCCGAGGTGGGCTGTGGACAGTTTAGAAACCTGCCTAGTGCCTACCAATGACATGATTGGCAGGGATTCCAAGCTAAAGTAAACTATAACTTTTCTCTTCCTGGAATGTTGGCATGCTGAAATAGAAATCATTGTTCTTGCATCAATAAAAAAAGTAGGGCGCTCGGGTGGTGCAGTGGTAAATAGCTGCCTGCCACCATGGAGGTCGTGGGGTTCAAATTCACTGCGGTGCATCCGGCTTTCTCGAGCGTCTACACACACAAACAAAATTGGCCCGTGTTCGGGGTAGGGAAGCCGGGCAGGGAGCGTGATAATTGGTACAGCACATAATCCTGCGGGCTGGGGCGGCACCTGTCAGCAGGGAGTGTTGGGCGGGAGGAGTAGAACTAAGGCTCTACGTCCACCCGGTGGGGGCTCCTCACTGATAGGTGAGTCAGTAGGATATGACAGCAGTGACAACACAGTAATGTGTGTGGGGAGTAATCATGTGGCATAACTAAATTGGGGAGAAATAAATTGGTAAAAAGCTAAAAAGTTTGACATTATCACTGATGATGTCATCAGTAAGCACATTTTCATTTTTCAAACCATCCACAGTCCACCTCTGAGACAGAGCATGTCCCATGAAGATGTTGTATGTTGAACAAAATGTGTTCATAATAAAAGAAAATGTAAATCATGTTCTTCTATTGTTATTCAAATGTCTTATTCAAATCAAGCTAGCAAACTGTTAAATGCAATTCATCGTTTTACTCCATAAACCACAGGCGGCGGTCCGTTTGAAGCCCACAGCACTTCAAATCAGCGGCATTATATTGACCATGGCTTCTCAGAGGCACAGCTAATTACAGCAAGCTCAGAGGGGTACACATATCCATGGCAACACGGCTGATGTTTTGTGTTCGTCACTTTTTATTTCAAGTCCTTCAATCATGGTTATTGTGGTCCTACCCCTGCCACAGCTTTGAGAGATGAAGCACATGACAGGCAAGAGCAAGCCATAATTGACATCAACTAAAGAGATACAAAGGAAAGAAAAGAAAAAAGAGTTCAAGATATGGGGAGTTTTAGTTGCTGACTAAAAAAAATCATGAATTACTCTAGATGAAAGGATCTGGGTATAGCATAAAAGATGACTCCCCTTGAGATGAGACAACACTGAGTGCAGCCAATTAAAAAGAAAACCTTAGTTCTGATCAGAGATGGCTAAATCTCTTTGCGGAACAAAGAAGTTTGATAAGGGGGATTAAATCTCTGTGCTGTAAAGACAATTACTCATCTTTTTGTGTGCGTGCCGTGAACAAAACTTTGTGTTAATTGTTTATTTTGTGATCCCAACTAATTACATTCACTAATTGGTTATGTTATACAACAGTAATTAATGTATCATCAGAGGAAGCCCATTGTAACCCCCCCTCCCCCACACACACACACACACACACACACACACACACACACACACACACACACACACACACACACACACACACACACACACTATTATTAACACTATTATTAACTCAAATGTATTACTCACTAATTTCAATGACATGCTTGATGTGTATCAATTTCATGGAATAATGAGCAGGTATTGACAGATGCTGCTGCTGGATGAAAAGTAAATGCAAAACAAAAGTTGAATTAACACTAGAGTGTAGACCAATAACTGTAGCTATATTCTGCATTAAAATGTTGTTTTTCTATAGGTTTCTTCTGGCCCTTCATGTTGAAAACAATGTGCATGTGTGAGTCATGTGGCCTGAAGCCGTTGACTGTGCACATTTTCCATTTCGCCTGTATTGGACCGACGTGACTCTGTCACGACATCAACACTTACCCCCAGATTACATCATTCTGCAGAGCCATGTCAGATACACTCATCTCAAGGTACTTTAGGTGCTGTAGGCTTTTTTAGCTGTTAACCCATGCTATAGACTGCTAGATAACACCGTGCAAGGTCTCCTTTGAACCACCCTCTCATGTCTCTCGTGTCTAAAGGGCATTTAAGGAGAAGATGCCAGTGTGTGTATCATATTATAAACATCATGAAAAACAAGACATGGATATATGGACTTGAACATATAGACACTTTAACCCTCTCAGAGGAGGGCTGTGTGTGGACAGAAACTACCAGTGACATCATCGATGGGGAATTGAAGCTAATAGAAACAGAAAACGTTCTATTCCTGGAAAGTTATCATGCTATAATAGAAGCTGTAGTTCTCGCATAAATACAAAATAAATTACATCTTGTTTGAAATCCCCCGTGGGATAATAAAGATGTCTCTCTGTCTGTCTGTCTGTCTGTCTGTCTGTCTGTCTGTCTGTCCACAGCCCTCCTCTGAGACACATGTGAATAGACAAAAATGTTACCATATTATAATGAGCATTAGTCAGGACCAAATATATGAAAATGGTTGAAGTAGTCCTTTAACCATGAACCTTAGTATCCCTATTCTGGGCATTTATGCGGAAAATAACCAATCTACAAGCTCACAACGCATTACGACACGTGAGCTTGTAGATGGCTAATTTCAGTGAAGAGATTTGGTGTGTGAGACGACCAATATACTGTAGAGTGTAGATCCCTGGGGTAACCCCGTCAACGAAGTATAAAGTGTTTAAATGGTTAAACAGCAGTAAGCTAGTTAATGAGAAGACAGACAGGTGAGAGGACTGAGCGATTACTTTTTCAATTAACTGAATAATCGATTTTTTAAATATAAAAAACCCAGATTAACCACTTAAGCCTTTTCGCCAATAATGATAAAGATCGATAACTCATTATTTTTTATAATAGATTAAATTAATAAGTTGGATGAACTGTTGCACCCCTACTGCAGGTACATGCAGTGCCAGTGGTGTAGTGTGGAGCAGTTCCAGTCTGTCCCACCCTGTGTTTGAAGCGGACGTCTGAGCTCTCCTTCCGGCTCAGGTCTATGAAGAAGTGTGTGGCCCTGGCGGTGTCCTCCGGGGTCATGTCCCACATGATGCGGAAGGAATCACAGGTCACCTCACATATCTGGATGTTATGGGGGGTGGTGAGCGGTGTGTCCACGTCTGCCATGTTGGCTGTCAAAGTAAGGAGGAAAAAGAGATTAATCAGACCATCATCAGGCCAGATGTAATGCAACCACCTGGAACCATTCCGCCCATGCCATGGAGAATAGCCCCGCATCTGTTAAAGAGACTAAATTGTGTCAGACAATATTCAGAGTGAGCAACAACGGGGGAAATTGTCAAACAATTCAGAAGTGCTACTGGCACGGTTGAGTGCACCGCAGACAGAATTCAATTAACCTTTAATCGTCAACGGTCCATGCAGTGTGTGGCCACGTCGTCTCGAGTTTTATTTTTTATTTGCTGCCCCCCACCACTACCACCCCCAACACTTTTGCTCTCCACTGACATTTTCTTCCCTGTAACAAACAACCCTGTAATGAGCTCCGAGCCTGGTGACTGGCCCGCTCGAGATCCCCCGTGCATTTCATAATCCACCTACAGTACAGCAGTCTCCTGGCAACCACACTACGTTGGACTCTCGCACTCAATCAGTCAAGCACAATCTCTCAATCTTGAATGTGTAATTCTGGGACCAATGCCAGATTTTTGGGTCTTATGTCGATCCCCATTTTGGAGAGTCACCACTGATTATCAATGTTTTGACCCTTATTTGGTCAAAAAGTGCAAAATGGGCCCGGGCCGCTGGCGAAGCGGTCTGGGCACCTAGGCTGTAATGCAGCCTGACAGTGTGTCGCGGGTTCGAATCCGCTTCCCGACGACCTTTGCTGCGTGTCACTCCCCGTCTCTCTCTCCCCATTTCCTGTCAATCTACTGTATACTATCAATAAAGGCAGAAAAAGCCAAAAAATATATTTTGAAAAAGGGCAAAATGTTTCAATTTCTAAAATGTAGATTTGATTAAAGTTTCTATTTGAGAACATTTAACTTCAGTAATAAACACAAAGTAGAAAAGTGCGCCCCTCAGGTTTGCCAAGTCCAGGGCCCGCAAATATTGGAAGTCAGTCATAGCCACTCTGAATGGAATATGAAAACTATTTGACTGACACATCTTGATCACGTGACTCCAGAGATAATAAGTCGTAAAAAGTGTGTTTTGAAGAAAGTGCAAAATGGCGGAAAATCTAGCCTGAGGGGCCTATATTGGGAGTTGGGAACAGTCATCAGTCATGATGACTGTTCAAACTACGGTTCAAGAGTTATAGGCCAAAACGTGGAGCGACCTTCGAAACTTTATTCAAGTAGGTCGGAGAGGCTTACTGTCAATATCAGCTGAGAACGTGTTACCATGCGCTAGACCCATAGAGTTAAAAATTATAGAGAGGGCACCGGAAATCCCCGCCCATCCCAATTGTACAGAGTTGCTCACCCATGGGGGCTTGGCTACAACCCTGGGAGATGGATTGCTGAGGTGGAGCGCCACACCTATGATCCCAGTATTTACCGCACGACTTGCCGCATCACTCACACGCTGCTGAGTTGGCAGTAGGATCAAACCCATGACCTTGCGGTCAAAAGGTGAGAGCTCTATTGACTGAGCTATTTAACTACGTTATTCCCTGTTAAAAAATCTATCTACCGATCTACAAGCTCAAAGTCACAAGTGGTCGCAAAGCGACATGTTGACCATGTAGATCTGCTATTTTTGCCCAAAATAGGGACACCGGGTTGACAGTGGTTAAAAATCTGCACGATAATATTGTGTACAGACCGATATATCGGCCACAAAACACTCACAAACAAGCTCTGCCAAACGTCTTGGCCAGCGAAATGAAGCAAGTGGCTGTAACTCTTCTTTAAACTATACATGGCTTCAAGTTCAAGCTCGCTTCCCACACAAGGGCACTTTGAAAAAGATAAAAGCTGAACAAGAATGTGCAGCGCAAGGGAGAGCTACAGGCAGTGTTGTGGTGTTATTTAGTGTTTGGGTGGAAATAGAAAAAGGCTTATAGTATAATATTTGTCAGCAGCAGGTGATATATGATCATATTTATTTATTTACTTGTCAGAGCCAGTGCATTCAAGCCGGTGATGGCAACCTTGAATATCAGCTGGTGTCTGTAATCTGGGGGTCACGCTATTGTCTTTGATTAGCTGTCATCGTCCCACTGCCAGACTGATGGCACTGCAGCTCTTGCAGCGAATAAAATAAATGATCTTCTTACGCTATATGAGACTTGGCACACACCAATTTTGTCTTTGCTTGCTACTTCATTTTCACCCAAATAGATTTTTTCTTCTTTATTTTTTACCCGAACTGAAATAGCCTTATCCAATATTGCTTAATCCCAGAAAGCCATTCCCCTCTTTTATTCTCTCTTCTGCGCCCTATTTATCACCAACCCCATGAAAGCCGACAGTCACATCACAACACATGGCACATTTCGCTTATAACAAGCCCACTCTCGACTGAGCATATGCTGAATCAGTGTGGTGCCTATTAATAGCCTCCTACAAAATTACAATTTAGCGCACGCTATGATTTGTATGCCTATTACATACTGTTTCTCAACATCAGGTTCGGGAACCGCCAGGGGTCCGAAATGAACACTTATGGGTCTGTAACTCTCAGTATGAATGTTTGTACACTCTCAGAGTTAAATAAATATTGAGCATTTTACAGTGTGGATTGGGGTCCCCTGGGGGTCCTAGAGATAAAACTTGGTCCGTGGCTTAATGCATTGGTTCTCAAAGTGGGGTCCTGGAGGGGTGGGGGGAGGGGAGGGGGGGGGGGTTCCAGGGGGTCCCCAGCTAAAGTAGTCAATATAGCATCACAATCATCTTAACCACATTATCCATTTATATGTTGGCTATTCAAAAATAGCAGACCTACAAGCTCTCTATTTTATATATTTTTGAATTTTTGGATTTTTGGATTTTGATTATTTCTTAACATACATTTTCTCTTCTGGGGGTCCCTGGCACAAAACATTTTAATATGGGGGGTCCGCGGCCAAATATGGGGGTCAATTTGGGGGCCCTGAGAACCACTGGCCTAATGGATATCAAACTGGGCGTCCTTGTTTGTGTGTGTGATTGTGGACCACCACACTGATGTGTTGCGGCCGCCGCTGCTTCTGGGGGCGAGGGGCTGAAGAGATGTTCTTGTCCGGCTGATGATGGACAGGCTGCAGAAGCTCATTAAAACCCCTGAACTGTGAAAAGTGCCCGCTAGCTCGTTCACACTGGGGCCAAACGAGTGAAATGTGGCATCACATCACACCCACGCTCACACACACACACACACACCCACGCTCGCGCACACACACACACACACACACACACACACACACACACACACACACACACACACACACACACACACACACCACACGCTCACTAGCACACAACTCACTCACACACACACACACACACACACACACACACACACACACACACACACACACACACACACACACACACACACCACACGCTCGCACACAACACACACACACACATACACACAATCACACGCTCTCTTGCACACAACACACACACACACACACACACACACACACACACACACACACACACACACACACGCACACACACATACACACACATACAGTTCTCACACATGTTTTTATGGGTCTATTTCCCAGCTGCACTACCCATTTCTCTTTTTGGCGTCTCTCGTACGCAATATTTGGGGCAATAGGAGGCTCTCAGAGGACACGCACGGTAAAATCTTCAGTGCTAATTTAACTCAGAGAGTGTACAAATGGAACCAATTAGACCCGTAAGCTAAAACTGACACTGAGGATTTTACTGTGCAGTCATATCAAAGCCCCCTCTCTCTTCCAGCTGTGTGCATGCCCCATTTTTATGTGGAAGATGTAACCTATATTTCAAATGCAAGATTCCCATATCATTTACACATTTCCCCAATGCTCTCAATTATAAATCTGCATCGGACATTTGTGGGTCAAAATCCTTCTGAAAGACATTTCATAGTTTATTGCTCCAAAAATCAGGTAACCGGGTCTCAGGAAGAAAAATCATTAAGTAATTCCACTGTTCAATAGAAGCTGGTTTATCCACCTGAACCCTATTTCAAAGATAGTGCCAAAAGCCGATCTACAAGCTCACAATGCATGATGTCTTGTAGATCTGCTATTTTCACTGTTTAGTTAGATTTTGAGATTTAAAAAAATATATAATTTCTGTCAATTCTTGAGCATTTTTGACAATTCTTGAGTTCTTTTTTAAATCTTTAAGAATTTTTGAAAATCTTTGAGAATTTTTGAAAATCTTTGAGAATTTTTAAACATTTCTGACATTTCTTGAAAACATGCCCAAAATATAGGGACCCCAGGTTGAAAGTGATCAAATCTCCACTCATGCGTGCTGATTCTGATTCACTGATTCTGATTCACTGATTCACACCCATTCCATTCATCTCAACGCGGCCATTTGTACAGCAACTGTCTTCGTGACCTGAAAGTCCTCAGTTACATGCAGAGATGGTCTTATCTTGGGTGAAATACACATTACACCAGTGTTACTATTTTTATGACACACTATCGCTGAGGACGCAGCTCCGCACTTCAAAGAACATTGAATATCAGGTGGAGACAGAGCGAGATAAAAGTCCCATCACTTGTGCAGCGGTGCAAGGTATAATTTAACACATGTGTGATGTTCGGTGACTCGGTCACTTGAGCAAGGGCGAGGGAGCACTGGAGGCGAGCTTTTTGTCTTTGCAATTCTACCATGGAATGGAATTGTAAAACAACCATTTATATTCATTATTCTGTGGAAGATAGAGCATCACCGACACAGCTTGAACTATTATCTGTATTTGCCACTGGTGTGACACAATAATTCACACAGATGTATTTTGTTACATTTCTTTTTTAAGTCATACATAGATACATGCAGTACATGTATCCATGCATACAGTGTAATCGCATGTGCATGCTATAAGGAATATGAGAGGCTCACAAGTTATACACATGTATAGGAACATGCATGTAGTACATGTATATATGCATACAGTATATTTACATGTGCATGCTACAGTATAAGCATCGTTAGAGGTTCACATGCAACAATTTCAGGTGCAAAAAGGGAAAAAGAAACCATCAATTCATATTAGATAGTATTATATTTTTAAGTCAAATAATAATAGAAAAACATATTTTCTTAGTCCCGCTCAGATTTTTAGAAATGCACTTCTCTCCAAATTAATGCAAAATAATTGCTTACTTGTACGAGGCTGCAAAACTGTGATCACAACAGATGAAGATGCTGTGGTACCGTCCTCTTCCCTTTTGTACTTGCCTCTTGTGCTGCAGTCGATGGTTACAGATTATCCCCCTAGGAAAACCGATTAGGAGGTTCAAACCAACAGCTTCCTATCTCTCTCCCTCTCTCTCTCTCACACACAATCACACAGCCTCCCCGTCCTCTCTTCTGTTCTCTCCTCTCCCTCTCTCTCGCGCACCCCCTCCCCTCCCAGTCTCCTTTTTTGCTGTGGGCTTTGAGCGTGATGTTTACTTGACTATACAGCTGGAACCATGGGTGAGCAAGTCAAACAGCAAAACGTGGGAGATTTCCAAATAAAGGGCGGCGGTGTGATGCACTCACTCGCCCACATCAGCATCATGTTCCATCCTGACAAAACAGTGATACACTCCAACCCACTGACTAACCCAAGGCACATGAATCTACTGACATCGTGGCACAGTCAACTCCTCAAGCGAGGAGGACATGTAATCAACCAGATGAGTGGGTTTCAACCCTTTTCATATCAAGGTCCATTATTTATTGGGCATTTGAGCCACGGACCACCATTTGATGAGATTTAGACTCTCAGACCCAAAACTGTTTCGCTGTCGTTTGATCAGATTTTGTCCACAATTCCATGCTGTATTGATATTGGTACCATAGGAGAGATAACAGGCAAACGTTGATCAAAATAACAATTATTTAATTAAGTAATGCAGATGTTTAACAATGATTTAACTCTTGAGAGCGTAAAATGAAACCAAATGGACCCGTGATTTCATTTTACGCTCTCAAGAGTTAAAGGGTTAACAACTCTCCATCATTTAGCTGGGGACCACCTGGAACCTCCTCAAGGACCACTGGTGGTCCCCAGACCTATGGTTGAGAACCACTGAACCAGATGTATATCAAATGCTGTATTTTAGATTAAAACAGCATATATCATTATCCATTCTCAGAATAAGGGATGATGTGAGTGATCTCCCAGCAAATACGTTTTCAAGTATTTTCCAAAGGAGACAAAAATAGCCAATCTACTAGCTCACAATGCGTTGCAATGCATTGTGAGTTTGCACATCAGTTATTTTCTCTATTTTGACATTTTGGAAGCACAGAATGGGGCTTACGTGGTTTAGAAAGAACAACAGTATCATCCCCAGTGTGCCCCAGTATAGAGAGGCTCAACGAGATGCCAAATGCCATGCCAGATGGGCTTAATGCCCGACAGGGTATCAACCCCAGTCCATCCGGAGGCAAGGGAAGCCCTCAGTAAACAGATGGATACTGGAATTAATGGTGAGAGTGATATTTTTTTGCACTGGTTCAGCCTTTCCATCAAATTAAACCATTTCATTAGGATTTCATTAGAGATTAAGAAAATAAATGGTGAAAGACTCATTCCTGCTTAGTGGCTCTGTAATCTGCTGCTTACAACATTTTTTTTAAGGATAAAACAACACCAAACAACAAGGGACAAAAACATGTCAGGATGATGTGTAGCTTTAGGAACGTACGGTACGATGATTCATTGTGTTTGTAAAAATGAAGAGAAGGTACAGGGTCTATCCACAATAGTTCCCCAATGTGTGAGAAATTGCAGAGACAGTACGGCAATGATGTTATGGCTAGCAGACTACAGATAAATGAGTGTAATTAAACTCCAATCATCCATCATTAGATATGCTGTGACAGCCCCAAGGACAATAGTAGAGGTGGAAGCAGGGCCTTATGCAGCAGTGGTGGAAGAATTAAGCAGCCTGCTCAAATGTTTTACTTGAGTAAAAGTAGTAATACCACAATATAGAAATAGTCTTGGCCTGCATTCAAGATTTTACTTGAGTAAAAGTACAAATGTATTGGCATCAACATATATCTTATAGTACCAAATTAAAAGTAGCTTCTACATTGGGGGGGGGGGGGGGGGGGGGGGGGTGTAATAGCAGATCTACAATCACAACTCATTGTAGATCGGCTATTATAGCTGAAGTATAAAAAAAGGATTTAATGCATTACTGGATGTTTTGTAGTCTGTTAATCAAATCTGTACGTAAATAATTGTAGCCTAACTATGTAAAATAGCCTACTTGTGGTGGAGTAAAAAGTACAATATTTGCCTCTGAGATTAGTGGAGTAGAAGCATAAAGTATAAATAAAATGGAAAGTAAAGTAAAGGTACCTCAAAATGGTTCTTAAGTACAGTAGGCTACTTGAGTATACTTCCACCTGCTGGCCTATGTGTAAGCTATAGTAGGCTATATGACTGCAAAGGACATCAGCCAGATTGAGCTTTTCATATTTGTAATCAAGTATTTACCATATAGTAAGAAATGAGAAAGTAAACAGCAAATCATTTGTCATATTAGCCTGCCATGTTAATACAAATTGGCAACTTGTCAGCATTCATGTAAAGAGGTCAGAATTACTGGTGTGTTTAAAATTAATACAAACAGTATGATTTTTTTTGTGTGCATAAACTTAATTTATGCACACAAAAAAAAAGTTTACTTAAAAATGTCTTTACCTGTGGAATAGAGAAATGCTCTGTTATAGGGCGTTGGAGTATCCCATTTCTATTTACTGTATACTAACTTGAGCCCCTTGCAAAGTAAAGTACATTTACTCAAGTACTGTACTTGAGAACAATTTTGAGGTATTTTTTTTTTTACTTTACTCGGAGTATTTCCAATTTTCAGTACTTTTACACTACCCCACCACTTCTACTTAAGTAAAACACGTGAGTACTTTTCCCACCACTGTTGTCGACGCAGCCAAAATAATACTGCGCACATTTGATCCGCAACAACACTAACGACTCCATCCAGCGTTGCCATATCGGCTTATTATAAGCGACTTTGGGCTTCTTTTTTCCTGTAAAAGTTGCTTGTACTGTATATATTCGTAGTTGTGGCGGGTTGCATTATGTGTAGTTGCTTATTTAGGCTTGCTTCCAAATGTTTTAATTATTATCTAAACGAGTGGTTCTCAAATATTTTCATGAAAATGCTTTGTGCCAGGGCCCAGGGAGGGAGCATTTGTGTAATTAGAATGTTTTAAATTCGAAATATTGGACATTTTATTGCAAGAGTTTTTGAAAATAGCAGATCTACAAGCTCACAACGCGTCGCATGTTGACGTGTTGTGAGCTTGTAGATCGGCTAATTTCAAATAGCCGACACATACAGCTTTAAAATAGCTCATATATTGCTTCTTTTGGGCTTGTGTTCCTAGACCTGGTTGCTTATTTCTCTCACTAACTCTGGCAACAGTGTAAGTGTCATGGCGCTGTACGGCATGCAGTCACATCTCAGATAGCACACAGTGACCGGTGATATTCTAATAACATCACAGCTTCATGAATGTTACACAAACTTTGGAGTTTATTTTAGATTTGGCTGAATATCTGAGGAAACAAGGTAAAATATCCGAACTCACATGACGTCCTTTGATAGTGTTTGTAATCTTGCTTTGCTTACTCCATGGTGTGTGTGTGTGTGTGTGTGTGTGTGTGTGTGTGTGTGTGTGTGTGTGTGTGTGTGTGTGTGTGTGTGTGGCCATGTGTGTTGATTTGATGTTGTTTGATTGATTGAATACTAACAGTTTGCAAAAAAGGTACAGTGGTACAAATTTGTACAAAAGGTGCTAAAAGGATAACACAAAAAGCCATTTAGGGGCTTATTTCCATTGTGGTCCTGTGTATTCATTGATTGATTGAATAGTTGATTGAATACTTTATTAATAGTTTGCAAAAAAAGCACAAAGTACAGTTAACACAAGGTCTGCTAAAAGGATTGAAACCAAGAAAGCACTATGGCTTGTTTACATTGTTGTCCTGTGTGTGTGTGTGTGTGTGTGTGTGTGTGTGTGTGTGTGTTTTCAATTCATCGAGACATCAAGACAAACAATAATATGCAAAACATCATATGTACTTGTAGGAATTTAAAAAAAAAAAAAATATATATATATATATATATATGTACAGTAAACAGTTGGGGGGTGGGGGCATTTCTGGTCACTGTCCCACTCTAATAATCAACTTTGAATGGTCATATCATGGTTGGTACATAGAAAATAGTTGCCACATTAAGTTTTTATAAGATATACATGTAAATATAAGCAATACTGGTGAATATGACTCATAATGCTGATGTGTTGGTATTGGTCATCATTTGATTGATTGATTGAATACTTTATTAACAGTTTGCAAATAGTGCAGTGGTACGATTCTACAATGATGCTAAAAGGATAACACAGAAAGGCTTGTTTCCATTGTGGTTCAGTGTGTATTCAATCCATCAATCAAGTGGGAGGGTGTAGAGACTTGATCAATTCATTACATTTATTTTGATTGATTAGATAAGACAATTCTCAAAGAGAGAGATGTGGATATACACAAACAAGGCAACACTTCTCTCATTGTTGTCCAGGTCCACCTAGTGTCCATTTCATAGTTATCCGAAACACTGCACTGTCGACAAATAACACAAAGTGTGATTTTTCCCCTGACAATGTTATCAAAATACGTTGTTGTAAAACCATTTGTCAGCCACTGACACACAATTCCATTCTGTCCTTTGTACTCAATGTATCATTTCTCCAGACAGTTGATCATGGCTGAATCAGGCTCCAATGACTCCAGTGGTCAGCGTCCCCCATCCACACCCGGAGGCAGTGGCAGGGCGCAGACGATGGGACGCAGACTGCCAGCGGCCCTGTCTCCTGGACGCCTCCCCACCATGCGCTCCAGAGACCTCACCTTGGGAGGGGTGAAGAAGGTAAAACACTATTCATATACAGTATATAGACATTCACAATGAGTTTGTGCTAGATGTTGCTAATTGTGCATTGGTTCTCAACGTCGGGTCCAGGTACCCTCAGCAGTCCAAATAGACTCTTCTTAAGGGTCTAACTCTGAGAGTGCACAAAATATGGAACCAAATTGGCTCCATCTGTACACTCTCAGAGTTAAATTAACACTGAAGCTTCTGGTTGCGTCGTGTGGAGTGGAGTTCACCTTGGTTAAAATCTGCCGCGTTTCCCGCCTCTGCATGCATTGGCCACTAGGGCTGGGGCGGTATGGATTTTTAGTTATCACTGTTTACCGACGGTATGGTATCTCCCCAAAAAGTTGTTTTGAATTAAATTTAAAAATAAATGAATAATAATAATAGCGGTTATGAACTCGACACCGCGTTATGCATTACACAAACGCGGTTATTGCACCTAGACCTATTGGCCACTACCCTAACATCCTAACGAGTGTGATCGTATATAAGGATACTATTAAGACTTGTTGACAATCCTGAATCTGTTTTAATGGCTCTCATGTGTGGTTTCTCTCTCCTGCAGAAAACTTTTACCCCAAACATTATCGGCCGAAAAACCAAAGAAGAGTAAGTTCAGTTGAGATTTTGAGATTATAAATGTACCGTTTATTATTTTATGCCTGTTGGCCACTAACTTTGTCTTTTATGACAGCACGAAAGCTGAGGGCGGACCAAGGAGAGAGAGGAGGGATGGAGAACGGGGGGGCCGGGGTCGGGGTGATAGAGGCAGAGGCAGGGGTCGCCCAGAGGTCATCCAGTCCCACTCCATTTTTGAACAGGGTCCTGCGGAGATGACGATGAAGAGGAGAGGTAAGAGTTTGTCCTCATTTGACAGAATAACCAGTATCATTGTACTGCTGTCACATTTTGAAAGCTTATTAGCTCTAAAGGGAGTTCACATTAGATGAGATTTCCAATGCTTTTTGTGCTAGGTTTTTCAATCCACGCATATTATAAAGTCTGTGGTTAAAATACACAACAAAACACAAACAAAAACTCTGTTGATATTGTGGAGATTATCTTGTTGAAAGTTCCTGCCCACCGCTGTGGGGAGTAAGGGTTTGAATCCTCTGCAGTGTTTCTGGCTTGGCTGGGCAGTCCAAAGAACACAATTGGGCTTGTTTGAAGGGTAGGAAGCCGGCCATGGAGGGCTCTAGCGACTCCTACTGGTTGGTCAAGATTCCTGTTCAGCAGGGAGTGGAACTGGACTGGATAATGTGTTCCTCCACATGCGTTATATCCTCACTGTCGGGACAATAAGTGGCTGGTGACTTAATGTATATCAGAGGAGACACGTTCTCGTCTCTACACTCTCCCACTTGACAACTGTGGAGATCGGCAATCACACTGGGGAGGGGGGGGGGGCGGGGGGACTGGGAACGAATTAGCATAATGGCTATATTGGAGAAATAATATAAATAAAATAATAATAAAGGAGGATAAAATGTACCTGTGTTCATGTGTTAGGCCTGCTACTATTTTTATGCAGGTGCCTATGAAAGTGAGAAGGAGGCCCCAAGCCAGGGACCCTCACCTATCATAAATATCAAAAAAGAAAAGAGGGAGACAGAGGAGGAAACCAAAGAGATTCTACGCGCTCTGGAGCGAGACAACGTGAGTCCTACTGTTCTTGTGAAAAATTCTTGTGAAAAATGTACTTGATACTTTTCATTCTGTGTTCGTTCATTCATTTTTACGATGTGGCCCTGCAGGAGGTTGGCATCTATAAGAGGGTGGTTGTTGTGTGTGCATGTATTTGTGTATGTCCAGAACTAATCTCATGAACCGCTGGACCGTTAAAGCGTCATAGATGACTCATCATCATCATCATCACCATCACAGGCTGGCCACATGAAGTCCGAGATCCACATGGGAATTACGCCGTTCCCATGTAGATTCCGACTAGAGATCTACACGATTTGATTTCTTTCCCCCTTTGCCTTCTAGTTTATAGATGATCCTTTTTTGAAGAGTGAAGAGAGAAGCTGTCCTGTTCAGCTCCCCCTAGCCGTATCAGGATGGGGATTCAAGGAGGAATTTGCTGATGCTCTTCCTAAAATTGAAAAGTTAGAGGAAGATGATGGAGACATTAAAGGTACCACGTTTCTCAAGTCATTACTCCTCCGCCTCACACATGGTCAATGTAATACCCACCTAAAGGTTGTCATGACTCGCGATCATGACATTTTTGTTGATTATTCATTTTAATAGAAATAATTGCGCTTAATGAATTAATTGGGGGGAAGCGTGCTGTTCAAACCGCTCTCGCCATTACTTTTTGTTATATTTAATTAACTCATTGATCAAATCAAAGTGGTCTGCCATTGTAAGCAGTATTTTAGTGCTGCCTAAGGGCTTGCATAAATATTTAGTTGTTATTTGAGATACGTTACAACTAATTTGTGTGGTGCAATAGCTTTAATTTGAGTGATGCATAAGGCTAACTTGGTATCAGGTGGTGCAACTGGCTACTGTATACACAAGTGTCCAGTAACAGGTCAGTTTGACCCTTCTATCAGCACCTCGCAATCTGTTGATACTGGACTATGGATATTTTTAACATGGCTTCTCATAACAGTCTTAATGAGAGATCAACTGCTACTCAGTAGTCTGGCTGATCAATAGAACATAAATATGAGTATTTACACAAATGCATACACACAAGACACAATGTATGATGTGCATTGTGGATTCTGAGTATCACCTCATGGTATATAAATAATATCCTTATAACAATAGATATTACTGAAATTTACAAAGAAATGACTGCCAATAGCATTCACAATAATCAAAATTAATGATATATTGCTTAAACAGGCTATATACTTTTTTTTTTTTTTTTGCTTTAAATTGTTTTCAAAAATAGTAAAAATAACCGACTTACAAGATCACAACACCTTGTGATCATCACGACTGAATAGCTTGGCTATTTAAGCTATTTTGGAACATTTTTCAACATCTCTGAAATGTTTTGCCCAAATGGCCAAATTAGGGATGCCAGGTTGAAATTATATTTTTGTGAAATTCGTCCAGTTGTTTTCATACAGCTGAATGGAAATGATTCTAATGACTATGCAAAAATAATTGCTACTAGCTAGAATAATTGCAATTAGGTGATTATTATGTAATAATTGTGACGGGCTTACACCCTTTTGTCTTTTTTTCAGTGAAACAGGAGCCTGAAGATGGCGCCCTCCCGACTAAGAAGGTGCCAGGAGAGAATTCGTTCAGGCCTCCCCCTCTCCCTGAGCCTGAGTTTCTGCCTGACCTCCTGCACAATTTCAGTCTCAGCAAAGGGGAGGAGCTGTTCTTCATGCAGCTTCCCGACTCCCTGCCCGGCCAGCCCCCCACCATAGAGTCCCGTCCAGTGACAACAGAGGCACGGACAGAAGACGGGCAGTCTGTGCTTGTGAAAACAGAAACTCAGGTACAGTAGATGTGTGGATGAACTGTATACCAATATGAGCCGATCTATTCTTATATATTGTATCTATGGTGATAGGAACCATAGCCAAATGCATATTTGTGTAGGCGTTGTCAAAAGGCGATAAGGCTGATTCTGATTTTCTCAGTACAGTGGTTCTCAACCTGTGGGTCGGGACCCCAACATGATCTTTTTTAGGGGGTCCCCAGATGACAAAGTGACAATTTAAGGACTTTTTAGACCTTTTTAATTACTCCAAAAAAAGAAAGAAAAGAAAAAAGACCATTACTGCATCAAAAGTAATCAAAAAAATATAATATAAAAACTGGTCAAACTAAGGCCAAATTGTAAAATATTACAAGAAACAGGCAAAAAAAAAAGGGGATCGCTGCCTAAAAAGGTTGAGAACCACTGATTTGGTGACAATTTAGTGATTTAGTGACAATACACAGTGACAATTGTATTGCTTCAGTTGACTGAAGGTGGAAAAGATATTGAAGTACGTATTTGTTTAAATTCTATGTGGTGTTCAAAGTGTTCTTTTACCTGTTGTACAATAGGAAGAGCAAGTGGAGGAGAATAATTGCACCCTGCGTGACCTGAGGGAGGGTCTGGTGGGGAAAATGGTGGTGCGGAAGTCTGGCCGCGTTCAGCTCATCCTGGGAGACATCACACTGGACGTGGCTTTGGGCACTTCATGTGCCTTTCTTCAGGTTACATACATAATACATTATATCTTGCTGTCGAGCAGAAACCTCATATCTCTATTTGAACCTCTTTTTTCGTACAAGAGTATTGCATAAAAGTAATGAAAATAGCAGATCTTTAAGCTCACAACGCGTCGCATCACAACGCTTGTTTTTTTTTATATTAAAAAGGAACGGTTTTGGACATACAAGGTTTCTACCTGACAGCGACAATATATAGTTTGATGATATTAGTGTTGGTGTATACATTATGATTATGTATGTGTATGATCGGGCAGAAACCTTGTATCATTTAATTTTATGTTGTTTTTTTTTGAGAAATGAAAGCCTTATTTTAAACTTCATCGTATGACAGTGTCACGCAATATGTTGCCAGGTTGAAAGTCTGTCTGTGGGTTTTATAAAACTTTTAACCAATGAAAAGCATTAACAAGAGCGTTTGACTAAAATAATAACTACATTGGATTCATTGGAACATTGGTTATTTTTTCCATTTCCTGAAAAGTAAAAATGTTGGACTTACATGTTTTTTGCCCAACAGTGATGGTGATATAACATTTAGAGTGTTTACTTTAATTTGGAACTTTTCAACTGATTTGCCTGCCAAAAATATCCGTTCTCTCCACAGGAACTGGTGTCAATTGGGACAGAGGGACGGACAGGGGACATTACGGTGTTGGGACACATCAAACATAAAATGGTTTGCTCTCCAGACTTTGAGGCTCTCCTGGAGAGCAGAACATAGCCAATGGAGTCCGAGTCCACAAAGTGAAATCTTTATCGTTAATTTAACACTAAGAGTGTACAAATGGAATCAAAGGGACCCATATGGTACCATTTGGTTCCATTTGTACCCTCTTTGGATTTTGCAGCATATGTAGATGCAGCACAGTGAAGGCCCATTCGATGCTACTATGCCAGAGAAACCCCAACAAGGTCCTAATCATAAAAATGCTGTTTGTGGATTGCGCTTCTGCACAGACTTAAATCTATATTAAATCAAAAATATATTTTATTTGTGATAATGGGAACGTTTACATTTCTTTTTTTATATACAGAACATATTATTATCCCCTTGTGGTGGATTAGAGCTGTTTCAAGCTGAAAAGATCTCATTAAAAAAAAAGTTGGTGTGCCAAATTGAAATGCTGTTTATTGTGTTTGGGTGGAGTGACCTGTGTAATACAAACAAAGGCACATGAAGGCAATAGCCATTGTACATTGATGTGTGTGAATAAACATACTTATAAACTTAGTCATCCCAATGTATTTTTATTATGAAGTTCTTTGATTGCTCATTTGTATTAACCACTTAAACCCCAGCATCCATATTGTGGGGAAAGCTTTCGCAGAAAATGGCAGAATCGACAAGCTTACAATGCTTCGCGCTGCGACATGTAAGCTTGTCAAACGGTTATTTTCAGCACAATAACAGAAAATAGAAAATACACTAGCAGAGAGCGCTGAGTCACTCCCGTCAACCATATGGGGTTTAAGTGGTTAATGTAATTATGTTGGTCAGGTAAGGTCAAGTTTACTATTCAGTTACTCTTTGGGTGGTACTTATTTTCACCACCAGGTGTCAGAGTAGAACAGACCGATATTCTAGCTCTAAATAATGGACTGAACCACATTCAAGTTGGAGAGCGAATGGGATAGTCGCGCTGTGATTGGCTAGTTGGTTGTCAGGCAACTGATACTTTTTAGCTAATATGAATTATGACTTAACAAAAGCTTTTTTCCCTTTAATAATACGTGTATATTAAGTTTTTTTTTTGTTTTAACTTTTTTTTAATAACTTGTTTTTAGCCACATTTAATAAGTTTTGTTATGTCATTGAGTCGTCATACTAGCCTGCCCGCCCCTCCAGGCTATGGGTAGTAGTGTTGCCAGATCTGCTTATTATAAGCGACTTTGGGGTTTGTTTTTCTGTAAAGTTGCTGGGGTTGCATTTTTTCGGGGCTTGTTTCTAAAGTGTAGTTGCTTATTTGGGCTCGTTTCCTTATGAACCTGTGCTTAAACATTTTCATGGCAAGGACCCCCAGATGAACATGTATTTGTCCAATAGATGTGTCCGCAGGCCCCCATCTGAAAATATTTTGGATTTTGGAAAATATTGGACACCCATACAAGATTGTTGTTAAAATTATTCAAAAATATTCACAAATTGCCTTTTCTTATAACAAGATTTTCAAAAATGTAAATAGCAGATCTGATGTGACGTGTTGTGAGCTTGTAGATCGGCTATTTATTTCAATAGCAGTAGTAGGCTACTGCTATTGAAATAAATAGCCGATCTACGACCTAGTCGCTTCTTTTGGGCTTGGCTAGACCTGGACCTCGTTGCGTGTTTCTCTCACATCAACTGGCAACGCTGCGTATGGCTATCATCATCCTCATCCAGCTAACCGCTACCCGTCTGTTAGTGTTATTCCACCGGGTGGAGACAGACATCCTCTATGGTCCCAACAACACAAGACAAAAGAGACTGATGAATAGGGACGCCTCACATCGACAGGGAACAGTTAAAAGGTAAGTGGGGAGCATACACCCTGTGAATACAACACAAAAACGACTGTAAACGGGTTAGAAACGCTGGCACTTTTATCTGGTACACACAGTTCATTTTAGAAGGGTAGGAGGGGGCTCCCATAATAGAATAGCTAGCATGTTGGTGAACTAGTGAAGCTTCTTTTTTAGCATCCAGATAATATAGCATAGTTAGCTCACAATGCTAACTCCCAGCATAGACTTTTCGGCACTGTACATTTTGGCTGCATGGGGGGGGGTGACTAATGTGACTATAACGTGACATTCCGTGCTGCTACTGAGACATTTGTGTTGAATTGACTTTCGTGGTCAGTAACTCTACTAGGTGGATAGCCATAGCTACACGTGTATTAGTACCAGGATAACAAAATAGCTTCCAGTCGTGTTTGCTTTTAGCTAGGCTGTGGGTGGTGGTGCTGCTGCATCGGGTGGATGATGGTGGATGAGGGGGCCCCAACGCATCATCATCATCATGGGCCTGTTATCTCATATAATAACGTTCCCCAGGCAGCCTTATCTCTTTGTCCATATGATTATGAATGAGCCCGTCCGTCCGTCAGATTAGATTGGATCAGAGGTTCTCAAACCTTTTTTTAATTTAAAAAAGAATCCCATAACCCAACAGTGTAAAATGGAACCTAATAATTTAGTTCCATTTGTACATTGTCAGAGTTTTTAGAGACTCTGTAAGGGTCCATTTGGAACCCCCTCTAGGGCAGTGGTTCTCAAAGTGGATTCCAGTGACTCTGTGGGTTCCTTTAGGGGGGTCTAAATGGACCCTTACAAGTCTGTAACTCTGACAGTGTAGAAATGGAACCAAATGGACCCTAACGGGTCCATTTGGTTCCATTTGTACACTGTCAGAGTTAAGGGGAGATCTTGTCATTTTAAAGTTTGAGAACCACAAAAGAGAGGACAATGTCTTAATGGAGTTGTTTGACCCTTTTTTGTTTGTGTCTATTTCAGGTCCAGTGGAAAAAGAACCAACCTGCTGTGCACACTGAATTGCCTTCGGCCCCATTGTTGACATCTCGTGGAGCAGCTGCTCTCTTTACAAAAAGAGAAAGCACATGCTGATCTGCTGTTAAGGGTTGTTTCATCATCACCACCTTCCTTATTAAAGCGCTACCTTGATTCCATTCCCCGGGCGTTGGAGGAGCAGAAGTGATCTAATGAGAAACTGATGGGTGGTGAAAAGTATGAAATAATGTTAAATTTGCCCAGACGGGCAGCAGCCTATCCACTTCTGCAGAGATGGATTCCACGGTCCATGTTGTGAGGAGATGCTTGATTCCACAGACGTCTTAATGAAGATATTGTTCTGACAACAGAGACTAGGGCCACGTGCGGTCCAAGTGCAGACATACTGTCCCCTGTTCTGTTCTGCGGGGGTTGCGCAGCCTATAGGTTCTAAACAGGTGATCATCACTTACCTACATCTTCCATCTTAACCGCATTCAAGATGGAAATTATTTTCTTCAACCCTTTCGACAACTTGTTGTGCATCCTCCTGGGCATCTCCCTGACCGTGTGGTTCACCCTGCTCCTCGTCTTCATCATCGTGCCCGCCACCTTGGGCGTCTCCTTTGGTATCAGACGTCTCTATATGAAGTCTTTGTTAAAGATATTTGAGGTAAGAGTTTGTCATGCAACCATTTACCACTTAAACCCTCGATATACTTAGTTGACCAGAGTCTCCCAGGGCTCTATAAAACACCCCCCCCCCCCCCCGCCTGTTTTCGCTCTACATTAAATAATATATTTGGCCAAAATAGTTGATCTACAAGCTCAGTAGATCTGATCTTGTAGATCAGATGTTTGCCCCAGGATCGGGATGCTAAGGTTCATGGGGTTCAACAGATTTGTGTCAAGAAAGAAAGTAGTATTCGAAGGCACTTATATATGTATAAAAGAAAACACTGACTCCTTATGTTTATAAACAGCAGTTCAGTTTCTTTTTCTTTTTTTGGGCCGAGGGGGGTGGGGTCTACAAATATGCCGGTCCCACAAGTGTGTTCATCATTCAGAATCACAATCAGAATCGGCTTTATTGTCACATCACAGGTTTACAGAGTAAAGAAGTGGGTGAAATTAGTTTTCGCGCATAGTTCCCATCGTATCATTATTGCTATAGAAGAAAGGGAAGAAGAAGGGGGGGGGGGGGGGGGGGGGGAGATCAACAATAAAACACAATAACAAGCCTGAGTCTCTGCTGGGATAGATTACATCATGGCCAGGAGGCCTATTCTCCATTATTATGTAACTAGACTCTGGTTACTAGAGAGACCAGACCATCAATAGCCACTGTCTTCAATTGTTGTCAAATTAGTCTATTCTCCAACCTTCCAGAGGACTGCTGTACAGCTTCAGTGAAAGATTCCAGTGTCGGCTGCCGTTCCTAGGCAGATGCTCACTGTTAAAATGGAACCTTAGATGAAACCAGAGAAGGTTATCTCGTCTCTCTTCTCGTGCTTTCTCTGGTTTGTCTTCAGTAAAGCTGTCAGCACTTTTCCAGCATGTCCCTTGAGAGCAGGATCCTGTGCCAGAAATAAATATACCTCAGGGAGACATGAGTGATGTGTCAAATCTCAAGTATCTATCATGCGATCTAGAGAAAAGGTGAATTGGCAGTTGTTGTAGCCTACAGGTAATGCACTGAACCCCATTGCATAATGTTTTTGTTTTACGCCCCAATAGGTGAAAAACATGAGGTGTGTGTCTGTATTCTGTGGATCTTGTGTTAAACTTCAAGTGTTTGTATGCCATAGACTGGCATATACATAGGTCAATTGAGGTTGTATGCCCTCGATTGACCTGGATGTGTGCTTTCCTATAGTTAATCCTTTTAGCGTAGGGGGGAAATTGACATCAGATCAATACTAATGCTTGTTCAATTACTCTATTAGTCACGTCGGCAGGTGACTGTCTATCATGCTGAAGTTGTAAATTAACTGAGCAAAAATCAGCTTAGCAAAAGGCCGGTGTGTTGAGTCATTCATTGTCTTGGACGTCACCTCAAGCATATGAGCAATACAATCCGTTTTCTGACCGGTGACACAGAACGTATTGCTGTCTACAGGAGTACAATGACTTGGTACTCATCATTTGAAGAAAAATAATTTCCAGTGTGCCTCAGCCTGCCTATTCCATGCATTGATTCATCCCACACTTTCTGCTCTACGAGTATTACATAAGACTGCTTAGTACTTGGTGTCCCGTAACTCTGGAGCCGTGTCCCAGAGTGATCCCACTTTGCTCTTTTTCAGTTCACTGACTTGAAGCGGCAGCATATATACTCTTCCTGTAACACCTAAAGCAAGTTATTCCTGTCAGTTATGACTGCATTTTAATGTGATGATTCAGTTACAGTATACCTTCATGTCATGGCAAAGTCAAATGAGGACACTTTAAACATGTTAGTTAACTTATGACTAGCTTAAAGGGATAGTTCACCCAGTTTTTCTATCGTTTAGTCACCCAATGGAGACTTGAATTAATGGATATTTTTTTGTTTTTGTCGCATTCCTCTCCATGGGGTGCAAAAAAAGTCATTTTGTGGGTGAACTATCCCTTTAACTCTGTGAAAGTATGGTCCATCAGGATTTTGTAGGCGTAATTAGTTGGCCTCTTTAAAACTGACATTACAGTGGAGAGGTAGCAAAGAGAGATGGGGTCGTGACATGAGAAAAGGCATGAGCTGGATTCAAATCCATGACGGCACAATTATGCATGTAAACTTGTGAAGTTACCAGGAAACACATGGTCACGCTTTCTGGTGAACGTCACTTCACGCATGCTTATCTTTCTGCAGAAAAATGGGCTAAATTCCAGTTCCACATTCCAGTAATAGGGAAACGGTACCAGTTCGCACCAAAAACTGTTTTCAGAGATAACCTTCAAAATCCTAACTTTTCAGGAATGTAGCAAAACAGTGGTATGCAAGTTGATGTTCAATGTTGACTTTCCATGTGTTTCATAGGTCACAGTGAACTTAAACTTGTGCAACCGGTAAAAGCCCACGTAAAGTTTAAACCTTTCCAAGCAAAAAAAGAATCACCACAACGTTAATCAGCAGCAGTTTTTCACAGCAGCAGCAGGTACCTGCTTCAGGCATAGCTGTCATGGTGTATTGCTTAACATTCCTTGCATTCTTCTTTAAATGGGACCTTGAGGTGTTTCCAATGGCATTTAGCATGGACAAAAACATAGGCTTAAGTATTGGATGTGATGAGGCTATTGCAACCTGGCTGTGTCAGTCGATTCCCTGGGATGAATGATATGTGGATTGATTCACTGACGTTTTGTCAATTTTTAAGGGAATCTCAAAAACCATGGCGTGTGTGGCGTGATCCGAGTTTGGAAAGGTTGTGAACAGCAGGTCCTCCCCTCCCACTTTTTTCTCCTGATATGTTCTGCCTGTTGTTGCTAAGGGAATGGGAACACTCTGTCCTTTTCCTGTCTCAGCAGACACGATCTGTTTGTTTTTGTGTCCATGTGTGTGCACAGGACCCTAGGCTTTCATACATCATCAAACATGACATGGTAGGCCGCCTGGAGCACATAATGGTGATGAATGGCGTTTGGCAGATAGTTCTGAAATGGGAAGTTGTTCTCACATTTGCCATGTGGACCATTAGCCTAGTAGTGAGAACTCGCCCTTCTCAGTTCGGAAGCTCTCTTCCTGAAACTTAATACTGTTTGGTTTATTGCATGATTGCAAAAAATAATCTAGATTGCCCATAATAAGCTCTCTTATGACCTGTTGGCCGACTGCTTTTATTATTGTTAAGATAACAAAACGATAATCTCTTAAAGGAATAGCCTACTTCACCCCCAAAAGGATTTTTTAAAATATCAATAAATTTCCCTTTGTTGCCTTTAATTCCTGGAGAATTATTTGTTTCTTGCATGCCTCCATGGTAGAAGGAAGAATCCAAAACCGAGAAAATGCTTGACATTTAATGAGGGCCAAATTTAAAGCTCGGAGGGACTCGTTTAATGAATAAAATTATTTTAACCGGTCTGTATGATGAAGTTTACTGTTAATACAACGCCTGCAGCACGCCTGCTGTAGTTGGAGGTGGCCTCATGGACGGACCGGGCCAATGGCGTCAGTGCCCAGGGGCCCTTGACTACCACTCGGGGCCCTATCGACAATTTAGTTAAACGTAAATAGAGGTTCAGGCCGTTCCGCTGCCCTCACATCTAGAGTTCGAGCACATGCATGCTTCGATATAGTTGTTGTTCAGCTTAATTCTTTGTTCATCATGGAGGCATGCAAGGAAAAATAATTGTCCAGGAATTCAAGGCAATACGGGGTATTGCAATTGATATGAAAGAAATATAATTTTGGGGGTGAATTATTCCTTTAAACCTGCTGTTTGTCTGTTAAAGGTCATGTATTACTCATCTGTCTATAAAAGGTCACATATTATACTACTTTTCAATAAGGTAATATGGGTCTTTGAGGTCCCCAAAACGTGTATTTAAAGTTATTAGCTGAAAATACCACTCAAATTATACATTCTAGCATGCCATGCTTAATATATTGTTTCAGTCTTTTCTTGACAGGTCTTTTCTGTGTCCCTGGCGCTTCCCATGCCCCACTCCAGAATAGGTTGCCTGTACACGGTTCTCATCTCATGTAAAACAGCCCCACATTGCCCCTAAATCAATTGCTATTATAGGGGGTGGGGATCTGACTGGATTGTTTTCTGATCTAGTCAGCCCACGGGAAACGGAATGGGTCTTATTTCACAGCTTTTGTAGTAGACGCACCAGAGACCCAAATGTATGCGTACAAGCATTGAAAAAGTTAGTTTGTCATAATATGTGACCTTTTAAAGCTACCTATTACTCAACTTCTGAAAAGCTGTTGCTTTGGATGGCAAGTAATGTGTGAAGTATTGCTCAGTCTGTCTGATTTGTTTATTTTTTAAATGCCCCATTGGCCTTTTTTCCCCTTCCTTTCCTTTCTAGTGGGCAACAGTTAGGCTAGAGCGAGGAGCAAAAGAGAAGAATCATCTCCTGTATAAACCCTACTCAAATGGTAAGTAGTTAGTGGTGTTGGCTAGAGAGTGTGTTCCTGCTGGAGTGTTCAGAATGTGTTGCAGTACTGACAGTAGATTACCCTTCACAGCCATCATCGCCAGGGAGCCCACCTCCTTGGTGGAGGAGATCAAAGAGATCCGGCGTAGCGGCAGCAACCGAGACCTGGACTCGGCCTCGGACTTCGAGATGTCCGACATCTTCTACTTCGCCCGGCGAGGCGTGGAGAGCATCGTGGACGACGAGGTGACCAAGCGCTTCAACACGGAGGAGCTGGAGTCCTGGAACCTGCTGACGCGCAGCAACCACAACTTCCACTACATCAGCCTGAGGCTGACGGTGCTGTGGGGACTGGGCGTGGTCATCCGCTATGGCTTCCTGCTGCCTCTCAGGTATCTGCCCCATCTCCACGTCTCAGGCCAGGTTACCACGGCTACAATCTGAATGGAAAACGACAAAGTGCCGTTTCGTTCTCACTTTTTATTCTGCGTTTACACGGTGACGCAACAGTGATCGAAAACACTGTAGTGTGCATGCCAGGTGGTTAGGTGGCGGTGACGCGTTGCCAGTCACGCATGTGTAGAACCACTCCTCTACTTCCTATCACAACTGTTTGTTTACATCGATGTAATGGCGCATGTGGCGTGAGCTTTGATGTCACACGTTTTGTCGCTTCCCCCGTATTGCCTGTTTCAGACATGCAAACTTGTTGCTTTTCAGCTACAATACCTGTTTTGAATCCAAATAGGGCAATTATGTGACACCTGACCCGAAAAAACAACAACATGTTGTCACCTTTTTCATCTCGGGGCTGTTTGCATGCCTGCTGTTTACATGGAGACGGGAGGCACAGCGTTTTTAAATATTTCCACTCTGGAAGGAGAATTCATTTTGTTGCGTTTCTGCACCCGTAAACACCGTTGCAGTCTTAACGGAAGGCACATCTGATATTTTATTTTACCTTTTTTTTCTTAACGGGGCCTCAGATTCTGTGTGAAATGTAATGGGAACAGCTTCAATCCACCTGGACACCTTCTGCACATCCACACATCAGAGTTAATGATACATGTATCGGTCGCTGGTAAAATTTAATAAATAACAAAAAATCCCACCCTTTTGGAGAAGTCTCCATGTCCTCCTGGACACGGAGAACAGAAGGCTGTAGTATCTTGCAACAATGTAAATGTGCTCTTCACTAATAGACTTTAGAGAATGATGAGCCCAGTTAGTCTGTCCACAGTCCCACATAACTATGTGTGGACTGTGATCATTTGCCAATTGGCAGTTACTCACAAATTGTAGGAGCCGGAGCACAGTGCTCCAGCTGTCTTGGATCAAGGACAGTGTCATATTTCTTTCAAAATAAACACCAATGTGCATTAAGATTCAAATTCTCAGTACTCAATTTCTAGTGATTGATTCTGAATGCACTTGATATTCTGGGCTATTTTGCAAGATTCAGTAGCCCAATTAATTCAATTATAAAAGTCACAATTACTTTGAAACTAATGCTTGGATTGCATTATTAGTATTAAATTGCGAAACAAAAAAAATCTATATGTTTATAATAAAAAAGGAATGTCCCTATGAACTGTGAACTCTGAAAGTCTTGTTAATCTATATGAGTTATTTTTGTCAAATAGCATTTTTTCAAGTCCAAAGTTTTACCAGTGTTAGATCACTGTTTACTTTTACACACTTAACTGGTTCCAGGTCATCCAGGTCTACTCAGGTCGTTATAGCTGGAAATAGAACTACTATGAGCTTAACACTACACTACTGAATGACAAATGAGAAGAGATAACAAAAGTAAACTTACATTTCACTAAATGCTAATTTAGAAAACCATGACGGCAAGTTCATGGTGTCCTTTTTCAGCCAGTGCGAGTGAGGCAGGGGTGAGAGAGAGCCCCATTCAGGGGCCAGTGTCAGGTCAGTGAACCAAGGCTGGTCAGCGTGGCCCCAGTCCATTGATAGGTGGGGAGACATCAGGCCATCAGTGTTCAGACAGAGACAGTACTGTAGTCTCATGGCTGTGACTGTGTGCTAGACCTACTTACTCAATGCTTTCCCTAACTTATAGACTGGCCTCCCTCAGGTCATTGTCACCCCCTCTAAGCTGTACCGTCTCCTACCCTGGATGATTGATTCAGCAAGTTTTAGTCGGCTTGCCAGGCCCAGAAGGCTTATATAACCATTGTCTCATGTGCTATGTTACAGGTCTCTGTGCTGCACGTAGTAACCAGTACTGAAAAAGTACTTTTCAGATATACTGTAGAGATCGCACTATAATTATTTTCGCTTAGAACCAATACTCTTAATTAAGTGTTTTTGGTAACGTGTATATTTACTGTTGTCAGTTTGCATAAAGTTAACCCTCACAAAGTAAAACCATTAGATGTATAACCTGTGTTCCAGATGATTCATCATGTGCTCTCTTAATATCATGCTGTTTTGTGGCTAGCACGCAAGAACAGGGGGAGTTATGTCAGCATTACACATTTGTTATTGTCAGCTGCAATTTGACGATAAATGAAACAGCTGTGTCATTACAGTATAGTCAGCAACTTCAGTGATATTACATATTCCAGTTTTCATTGTCGTGTCACCTTGACTTGATATTAATTAATGCGGAGAACAAATCTTGATCATTAAACGAGTATAACAACACTGCCAGGTGTGCGAGTCCGCTAAGTTGGAGGCTTAGGGGAATAGAATGGCTTTTTAGACTAAGAGGACTGCCATACACCAGCTGTTATCATAGTTACTCTCCTTTGACTACAGGTAGTGACAGTGTTGTTAGCATTTTGAAGGAATTAACTGTGAGTCCTTAACAAGGACCTTGGAGAATTGGCACTTCTGCCAGCAGTAAACACTTGTATTCGGTGATGAGACGCTGTCTAATGCTGCGTTCACACGGGCAGATACAAAGATACACACCATATCTGTCACTTTATATCTGTGTTGCTCAACAACACGGTTGTTGAATGGTAGCATGTATCTTTTAATCTGCCCGTGTGAACGCACCATTAGAGTCACACAGCAAACATCTCACAGAGCGAATACTGTAGCTACTTCTTCGGCAACTTTTGGGGTAGTTGTGGTTTAGTTTCTATTTAAAAAAATATATATCATTGCAGTTTTGTTTACTCTGGGGCGAGATGTAAATAGTTTAGTAAATGTTTCATTGTTGTTTTGTTCACGTTAATATGGGGGTATTTGTCTGGGGCGAGATTTAAGAAGTTCAGAATAGGCCTTGTGTAAAACAGACACATCACTTTGTGAAGGCAAGTGACTCACAGTCATGTAGGCATCCCAGTCTCAATTAACTTTATGCACCAATGCCTCATGCATGTCATGTTGACAAATTCACTAAAACTAAAGGCATGTTCTGTATTTTAGTTTGTTAGTAAGTACACAATATAGTTTAACTGTGTTTTTTTTTTCTTCTAGTCTTACATTTTTATTTCGATTAACTTATTATTGTTTTATTTGATACCTACTTTTGTTTTTCAATTTAATTTGAGCCAACACTAATTACCTTGTTTTGAACAACCACTTACCGTAAATTTCGGACTATAAGCCGCGACTTTTTTCCCATTTTTCGACCCTGCGGCTTATATAACGGTGCGGCTTATCTATGGATTTATATAGCTAACGGCCACTAGGGGACCTCCTAAATCTAGGGATTTTACACCCGCGGCTTATAGTCCAGTGCGGCTTATATATGTACAAATCATTCAATTTAGCAGCTGCGGCTTATATTCAGGTGCGGCTTATAGTGCGAAAATTACGGTACTAGAGAAGTTCCTATTGTTCTCCTATAAACACATACCTGTTTTTGTTTTGTTTGTCTGGCAGGGTGACTCTGGCCTTTACTGGGGTAGGCCTGCTCGTGTTCCTCACCTGTATCATAGGGCTTCTACCAAATGGAAGGTAAGACTTTTAAAATGAGTTTGTTCTTCGTTTGATATAATCACATTTCTTTTATTACCTGTCTCAGGGCTGCTGAATCTGGTTAACCACTTTAACCCTGACGTTCCAATTTAATAAGCGAAGGAATTTCACAAAAAAACAAACATATTTTGTACATTCTTTGAAAATAGATGAGGTAGTGCTTAAGTGGTTAACCCATTAAAACCGGGAAAGAATCTGTGTCATTTTAGATTTTAGCGTTGGCTATTCAAAAATAGCAGATGTACAAGCTCACAGGACATCACTTTGTGCCATGCTGCGAGCTTCTACATGCTATTTCTGAAAAAAATAATTTAAATCTTGAAAGTGTGAGAAATATTGATTTGGAAGGCATTTGTAAAATCGGCCTCAGATCTTAATGGGTTCATCACTAATTGTGTCATAATGTGTTCTTCTCCCTGAAGGACGAAGAACTTCCTGAGTGAAAAGGTCCACTTGATGTGCTACAGAATATGTGTTCGAGCTCTCACTGCCATCATTACCTACCACGACAGGTGAGAAGAAACATGACGCTTTCATTTCTCTGTTCTCTGTACTTACTTTGTTTTTGTGGGCAACACTGGTCGCGACGCAATCCCTTCATTTCATTCAGTGTGCCTGGCTGCCTTTCTCTTTCCTCTCTCACCCTGCCCGCATTTTGTCACAGAACAGTTTTTGGCAACAGTATACGGCAGCCTGACTGTCACACGCTCTCTCTCGTCTCGCACCACATTAATCTAAGCATGCTGCCTGGCAGCTGGCTCTATCCAAAGTGACGGACTGACGGTCTCTCTGGCTGAAATCACTGCTCAAAGTCATGCCGCTATCCGGTAAGATTACCTTATGCGTTTTCACTTCAGGGAAATTTTTATTCTCCCAGTATTTTCGGCAAAAATTACTAGGCAGCTTGCCGTAAAATTTCGAAAGCCAAAACTTCCACCACACAAGTTCAGTGGCCGTTTTCACAATTGAATTAAAACATTTCCACTGTACTTCCTGCACTTTGGCTCTGTGAAAATGGGGCTTATGTGCGATAAACAATCACAGAACATTTCTTCAAAGATGATATACTAGAAACTATGAGCTGTGACTCGGTTATTGGAGCGCCAGCTCACAAAATAATGGCTCACATTCTGCTCTCGCTCCCACGCAGAGGTACCCCTAAAGGTTAAAGAAGTAAACTTTACCCCGGTCAGCCAGCTCAAATCTCTCCCAGAACAACTGGAACATTTGGAGAGAGCAAAAAGTGAAAGAGAAATGTTTCCCTGTATGATGATCATGGCCCTAAACCTGTTCAGTGACAAATGACACAAGACTGCAATTCTATTCTTGCACTGTGGTACTTGTAAACAGAAGTATGGCTTTTTTAGTTTAGAGCTTGTAGATCGTCCATTTTAGCTATTTTTGAAAACTGATATTAATGGCTGAACCCCTAGTCTTTTCTCTATTCACTTGCACTGGGGCATGGTCAGCTTAGAAGAAGCCCAGAGGCCTGCAACCATGGGCCTGGGCTATAAAACCAGGATGTGTTGCGCTACTCTGTGATGTCTGCTCTTACTCAGGGCATGGAAAGAATCTTATAACATCATCATAACACTGCAGCAAGAGACAGAGAGAGGTCATGAGGGAGGATGTTACACCCTACAGGAAGTGGTTCAGGAAGTCTATCTGACTGTATGTTTGCCCCTGGACACAATGCAAACATACTGGTGCTATAATGGACCTTTACTGCGTTGTAAAACGTGGTTGAAGTGTGAATTCAACCAGATGTAACATGCTCCTGTGAGTTCGAAAGTATGTAAAAACGAACTCGATAATCCAGTCTAGCATCCTGTCACACATCTATTGATTTGTCTGTTTTTGAATTGATTCTGACTTGTTGTGTCCAGGCTGCCAGACACACAACCACACAGAGCTTTAAGCAGGGTCAGATCTTTTCACTGAAAACAAAGCTACACCATGCATTTGATAATTAAAGTTTTTTTCCAGTTACCACTTTATTATGCAAGTCAAATGTGTGGGAAATGTAGCAAGCAGAAGTGTTGCAATCAATTGGGAAATGTGCAGGAAGTGCTTATGGTTCTGATTTTGAAACTGATGAAGCCATATTGAATATGACAAATTCAACACTAACTTGGTCATCTCAACACAAAGGAGCAAAACAACACAACGGTCCCAATATCCAGACATAAATATTGTCGTTAATGCAGGTGTTTCCAAACTTCTCCGTGCCAAGGACCCCCAAATGGCCATAGCCTCTGCCTATTGTGAAATGCCTTAAAAAAAATAAAATGGCTGATCTACAAGCTCATGCAAGCTTGTAGCTGTGAGCTTGTAGATGGGATGTTTTACCTGTTTTTCCCCCCTAAAAAAAATATTGTTTGGACAAAAATGTACTTATCCCAAATAGCGACCCAAAAAAAGAAGATAAAAAGTGGTTAAAAAAGACGGTTAATGTCCTCTTCTTACCCACTGGCCCCCACTCAGTGCATGGGAGTCTTATCGTGTCCTGTCATGCCTACGTGTATTTCTGCCTTCAAAGACTGGGCCTGTAGTAGCATGATGAACTCCATTCCACTCCGCTCCACTCTGGGAGGGACTAAAAATATACTTAGTGATGTTCTGCCGTCCCTTTGGAGATGCGTAACTCTATCTATTGACATGTGGATAAGTCCACCGTTCTCAGGGGTGGGGGGGGGGGGGGGGGGTGCCTTATCGCCATGTGTTATGTGTTGCTTTGTCTCTCAGTCAACAATAACAGTCACAATAGACTGGCAGAGGCGGGGGAGAAAAGTGGCACGAAATCTATAGTTCCTTTACAGTATATATTCTGTTCTCTGATTATTCTCTGACACCTAAACATAGTTATACAAAATGTCATTGTGCTTGCCTGCCTGTGTGCTCACGTGTTCCATATAAACTATTTTCAATTCTATTGGCTTCAACACTTGCTTAACCTGCTGGCTTGGAACTTCAATTCTCACCGTGAAGCCAACCATGGCAACCATGACAACATGCACATGCCAACCAAGGTCAATCATGGCATCATGCACATGTGTTTTATTCTGTCTGTCTCTCTCCTATGCCCCCCAGTGAGAATAAGCCCAAGAATGGTGGAATCTGTGTGGCCAACCATACGTCCCCCATCGATGTCATAATCCTGGCCAGTGATGGATGCTATGCAATGGTAAGGACACACCGCAGCCCAGTGGGAGGTCAATAAACCGCCATGATTAGTTTAATGTGCAGCATTGTTTTCTCACTCAACAGTAAACAAACCTGTATGCAGTGTATACAGGGTATCTGCACATTTTTAAAGTTACAATTGAATGACTTAAGACCCTTTTAATACCAAATTAGCCCAACTGTCAAATATTACATACAAAAGGGGCAAAAAATAGCCGATCTACAAGCTCACAACGCCTTGCAGTGCGAGGTGCTGTGAGCTTGTAGATCAGCTATTTTCACAATATTTATCTGTGGAACCGAGTCAAACTAAATGTAATGCCTACAATTCCATGTGCTTGTCAGGGTGGGGGGGTTCCTAGTTGAAATATGATCATTTTGGGGGTTCGCGGCCTGAAATGTTTGGGAACCCTTGTGATAGAAGTGTGCTGTGTCTGTGTGTGTTTCAGGTTGGCCAAATCCACGGAGGGTTAATGGGAGTCATCCAGAGGTCTATGGTCAAAGCCGCTCCACACATTTGGTTTGAACGCTCCGAGGTCAAGGATCGCCATCTAGTGGCCAAAAGGTAGTATTACAGCATGAACACGGCGCATCCTTTTCCTGACTGTATGCTAGATGTTACAGAAGAACATTGGTATTTTTATTATCCTGGACCATAATGTGATTTAACGATTGTCAAGTAATATTCTATGGAGTTAATGAATTGTTTTTGTTTGTTTTAATCGTAATAATAAACATAAAGCCCTTTTCATAAGTAGAATGTAGCTGTAAAGCCCTTTTCATAAATAGAATGTAGCGCAGTTGAAGGCCTTAATAAGCATGTAGTGATGTCTCCATGTCCTTGATGTATGACAACAGTAGATGGTATGTGTCGTGTGCTAATGGCCTACATTTCTTACATTGCAGATTGAGCGACCACGTGGAAGATAAAACAAAACTGCCCATTCTCATTTTCCCTGAAGGTGAGTTTGTTGTTTGGCCTGCCATCAAATGGTACCATTAACCCATTAAAACCAGGAAAGGATCAGTGTCCTTTTAATTAAATGAGTTAATTTAGCACCACAATCATTTTAACCACTTTAACCATTATTTTATACTTTGGCTATTAAAAAATAGCATATATAGAAGTAGATCTGCTTTTTTCTTTTTAAATCGTGACATTTTGTGCTAATCTTTGAATATATATATTTTTAAGGCGAACATTTTTAACTGAAATCTTTGCTTCCGCGGAGTCCCTGGAACAAAATATTTTGAGATGAGGCTCCACGGCCAAATACATATCATTTTGGGGGTCCTTGACATGAAAGAGTTTTGAGACATTTTGTAGAATCGTTATTTGCTAACATTTTTTTAATTATTTTGAAAAAATTATTGATCCTGTATATGAACTCACAACGCATCAGATTTTTCTCGTCCAGATTACGTTCTTAATCTTTCATGTTTTTCCATCACCAGGTACCTGCATTAACAACACATCAGTTATGATGTTCAAAAAGGGGAGCTTTGAGATCCATTCCGATGTCTACCCTGTGGCAATTAAGGTCAGAATATGTTTTTGCTGCATTTTTTAGCCTACAGTACATTCACAGCCTGTTTGGGCAATCTAACTAACTGTTATTTTCTGTGTCTGCTCCAGTATGACCCACGTTTTGGAGATGCCTTCTGGAACAGCAGCAAGTTCGGTATGGTCAGCTACCTGCTGCGTATGATGAGCAGCTGGGCCATCGTCTGCAGTGTGTGGTACCTCCCTCCCATGTCCAGAGAGGTGAGAGCTGAAGTAAACTTAACTGTTGTGCACATCCAACACAGGTGCTGTCAGGTGCAGGATAAAGAAACGGCATACGGAAAGGTGCCTGTGAAAAATAAGCTCCAGATATTAAAGCTCCAATCCGTTAACTTTAACTAACAGACCTTTGCCTACCTGGGATTTGAACCCGTTTCTACTGTCGCGCTATCACAGAGAATCCATTTTGGGAAGCCGAGTTATTTCATTTCACAGAGGAGGAGAGAGTGTGCACATCTTCTACCTATTTTTAGGCCAGGTGCTGGACGTCAAGGCAAGAATTAAGGAGAAGAAGGTCAAACATCCGCACACTGGTTTAAAGCTCCCAAAACGTATTTTATTTAACGCATTCAATCCGGGAACGCATCTGTGTCATTTTAGATTTCAGCCATAACCATTATTTTATACTTTGGCTATAAAAAACATAGCAGATATACCATCTCATAGCATGGCACAGAGTGCCGAGCTATGAGCTTGTAGATCTGCTATTTTTAAAATATTTTTGCAAATCTTTGAATATGTATATATATTTTTTAAAAGCGAACATTTGTAACTCAAATCTATATCCTTTTGGGTGGTCCTTGACATGAAAAGGTTTGAGAACCACTGATATTATAGCATCATAAGTTTTTCTGAACCCTGTTTGTGATTTAGAAGACATTTGTAAATGCGTTCCCGGATTGAATGGGTTAATGGAGCATCGTTTCGACCTCATAGGTCTTCATCAGGCATATTTGCCTGATGACAATTAATCGTCAAGTAAGATTTCATAATCGTGACAGCCCTGCGGCCATGATATTGTGCAGATATCCCTCCTTTTTGAGTCTGTGTTAAACGTCACTTTATGCCCTAACATTAGGGATTAGTGTGCTTTTGACTGATTATCACATAGTGCTTGATGACAGTACCCCCCCCCCCCCACCCCGGTGCTGTCTCCACAAAAGCATGACTTGGGTTCTGTGTTTGTGTCTGTATCTCTGAGCAGGTTTATCCACATGAACCCATTTAGACCTGTTACACCTATACGTTGTTATGCCTTTCAAGCTTTCAACGCCTCCGTGTCATTTTAGTTGTTGCTATATATCGCTTTTGTCGGGCAGAAACCTTTATAGGTTATTTTAGTTGTTGCTATATATCGCTGTTGTCAGGCAGAAACATTATAGGTCATTTTAGTTGTTGCTATACATTGCGTCGTCGGACAGAAACCTCTTATCTCCATATTCTAACTTTTTGTGTTTTATCGTAAAATAACGCCCTACTTGATCATACTACAGTGTCACACAAAAGCTTTATGTACATGATATCATGGTCAGAAGTACATTAACACTCATGTCAGTGGTACGGTAGTTCTGCCTCGAGCACAGGGCAGAGATCATAGTTATACTGTAGCTGCCTGAAGGACAAACTGAACCATAACAAGACGACAAAACAATAGCTATTAGGCCTAGTGGAGACATCGTAGGCTTTTACAAGCTGTCAAATATCATAATGTATTGTAAAAGTATTATAAGGGATGGTATAATATAAAGGTTAGATATAAGCAGCCATATAACTTCTTCCTCAGTTTCCACCCGACAGACGATATTTAGCAACATAATAAAAAAGAAAATTGACGTTTTTCTGAAAACGTACGCAGGATTTAGAATGTTTTTTTTTTTATCGGCTTCAGGTCTCAATGGGTTAACCCTGGCGTCCCTATTTTGTGCAAATATTCATCAATATTTGCCAGAATACAGACTTAGGGTTCATGTGGTTAATCATTATGTTTCTCTGCATTTAGGGATTCAAATGATCATCAATCAAAATCATTGTTTCATTACGATTTACGTAATGAAATTACATTCAAAGCGGTAATGGAAAATAAATGGGCCAGTAGAGAGGCCCGCCCCCAGGCCTAGTTCTAATATTATTAGACCTTTGCCTTTTTCCACTATTTGATTTGGATAAAGGCCATGACATTTGACTAATAATCACATGAATGTTGTAGACAAAGAGCAGATGATGTTTGGCTTGTATGCAGCAGCACCCTCTATTCATGCTGTATTTTGTGAGAAAAGAATAATTGATTTGATATGAACTGGATGGGTTGGGGAGTGGGAGAGGAATAACAGGAAGGGATTTGAGGGTAAACCACCCTTTTCCACAACAAAGGCCATGTGATGCCAGGCAGGCGGGCAGCAGCCTCGCTGCTGCAGCTTTTTCCAGCCCTGTTGATGGTGAAAGCAGAGAAAACGGAAAAAGTTGTCCTTACCCCAAGCTAACCTTTCCTATGTGGATATATAGGCCAACTATTTCCGACAGCAAAATCCGTACAGTATGGTGTTGTAAGTTAGACTTCCCTCAGTTGCAATGTAACAGCTCTGTGTACACATCATTTCTATTCCCTTTTAATTGTACATATATTATTTTGTTTTGTTCCACTTTTGCTTTGGCAATGTAAACGTATGTTTTCTCATGCCAATAATGCCCTTTGAATTGAATCAATCGGTCCACAGAGAATTTCTGGTCTTTGGTCATATTTTTCCTCTTGCCACTTGGGATGAAAATGGTGCATGTTGCTGGAGCACATAGATGAAAGGTTGCTTAATAATAATAATAATAAAAGATAGTAGACTATTTGGTCCTCCACTGTGACATTCATAATGGAAACAACCGTGGTCATGGTTTCTCTGCGGTTCGCTTCCAGCCCTAGACCTATGTTGCGTGTCAAAGATGTTATGATGTATAATATAAACTGTGTATTTTATCTTGGGCATTGAAGTAGGGCCATTTATTTGTGGCTATACTTTTCACTTATGATTTGTCTATCCTTGTGAAACAGGAAGGAGAGGATGCTGTACAGTTTGCCAACCGTGTCAAGGCTGCTATCGCCAGGCAAGGAGGACTGGTTGACCTGCTATGGTAAGACGCCACAGTACGATTGCACTGGCTCTGCCAGCTACATGTTAATTTTTTAGTAGCCAATTATTTTTTTTCCAGCCTTTTCTCCCCAATTTAGTTATGCCAATTAATTCCTCCCCACACACATTTCTGTGTTGTCACTGCTGTTGTATCCTACTGAAACACCTGCCAGTACCGTCCTACTCATCCCACCCAACACCCCCCGCTGACAGGTGCCGCCCCTGCCCGTAGGAGTACATGCAATGACCAGTATCACCCTCCCCGCCCGGCTTCCCTCCCCCCAACACGCATAGACGGCTAACAAAGCCCGATGCACCACGGTGTATTCGAACCCACAACCTCCATGGTGGTGTCTAGCTACTACGACTCAGGACCCCATTTTTTTTTCTCCCTCAATACCAAATGCTTGGAATGAGCTCCAGAAGTCCTTTATCAGTTCACTTCCTTCTTTGGGTCAATTCAGGGAAATGGTTTCCAACACAGTTTTTTTTGTATTTTAGTTTTTTGAGTATTTTCTGTCTTCTGATTCATGTATTGTATAAATTGTTCTTTGTTTTTGTTTTGTTTCTTTATAGGGATGGGGGTTTGAAGCGAGGCAAGGTAAAGGAGACATTCAAGGAAGAACAGCAGAAGCTGTACAGTAAGATACTCGTGGGAACCCAAGAGGACCGCAGTCGCTCCTGAAGGAAACGGTCTGGAGACTGACTGGCTCGGAGGCCCATGCACCTTCGCCGGGCGGGGGGGAAAACTGAACAAGAGGCGGTCAACGCTCTTCCTTCCCTCGCTGGAGTTTCTTGGACCGGACTGTCCTCTCTCTCTCTCTCTCTCTCTCTCTCTGATGTCAACAATACTCCTTTTGGCTTCCTCAGTCACTGCCTCAGTCTGGCATGCCCAGTTCTCATTGTTGTCACAGAATGTTGAGTCCCCCCCCCCCCCCCCTGCCCCACTGTCCTCTTTGATGTAATGGTTCTAACGGACAGAGAGCGCCTGTTTTGTGTTAAAATGAAGGTGCACACATACACAAAGGTGGCATGTTGTCTTCCTTTGGTGACAGTCGTTTTGACAGGGGGGCAAAATAAGGGTGTATTATTTATGCTCTTGAAATTGAGTTCCTGTTATTTGTTTGGTAGTTTAACCCCCTTTTTTAGTTCTGTTTCATTATAATGTACATATGACGTACGTTCATATGTTAAAAAGTTGCAGGTCTGGTGTAAACCCAGGGAATAGAACAGGAGGTATTGTAAATACAGAACAGTTTTTACTAAAGGGAAACCCTGTGACTGTGTTGGGAAATTGCATGGCTGGCTTGTAAACCCAATGTAACTAACTTGGGGGGCACAGTGCCACATTTGCGATATTTTCATCTGCTTTTTTTTTCCAATGTCGAAAAAGAGCCTTATATTTTAAGCTTTTGTGTTTTACAAGTAAGAATTGTATCTGCACATGTGTAAAAAAAATATATAGGAGTTACTTTACAGATGAGATCTGGAAAATGTCTTCATTTTTTCCCCCTGTACTGCTCTCCACGGAATGTGTAAACCAGTCATGTTATGAAGTGGAGACTGTGCAGAAATGTAGCTGATCTTCTTGTCCCAGCCAATATGCAACATGATCCCAACTTCATCCCATCCTCCTCTATCAGTTCACTCCTGGAAGTTCTTAAGCCTAGTTCAGACGAAAGATTTGCGTCGAGAGTACTAAACAGTTTTAACCCATTGAGACAACAAATGTCTTCTAAATCCTAAAACAGTTTTCTGAAAAACTTAAGTTCAGTGGTGCTCAAACGTTTTCATCTCAAGGTCCCCCAAAAAGTGTTTGGCTGTGGACCCGCATCTCAAGAGTACTTTGTACCAGGGACCCCCAGAAGCAAAGTTTTGAGTTAAAATGTTCGCTTCAAAATAATATATTCAAAGTTTTGCACAAATTTTCACGATTTTTGAATAGCCAAAGTATAAAATAATGCTCAAATCTAAAATGACAGAGATTCTTTCCCGGTTCTTATGGGTTAAGCCCGAATTATATTCAATCGTACGACGGTCTCCTCCTGTGAGCCCTATACACTTCCGCTGAATTCCTATCACAACCGGTCTCCAGACCAAAACATGCTTATCATTATTACTACAAGTAGCTGCATAAATCATCATCATACTAAAACCACGGACACCGTTCTTCTTAAGCTTCTCACGGTCTTGCCAAAATGTACTTAAAGTGACCTCTCGAAGCTATCACGATGTTTTGCTTCGGGGTTCCTTTTTTCCTTCTCCCATTTGGCAGCTTCTTCAAGGAGGCACCAAAGGGTTGATGGAGTACAGCTGTAGTGTTTGGACTCCCTGCTAGGCTGTAGTTCAGGGAGATGGGACAGCCTTTGCATCCCCCCCCACCCCTGTCATACCACTACTAGACTTTGCTGTATCAGGGATAGTCATTTAGTTGAAGCGTCAAATCTGTTCACCAAAATAAAAGAATCAAGAATGTGACCTCATCTATTGACTTTATTTTTATAAAGCCATCTGTCGTGCAAGCGTGTGCTCATCTATCTCTTTCAGCATTTCTTCGTTGGAAATTTGCATGCATAAAAGCATTTGAAGCGCCTGAAATGTGTGAGGCTATAGTCACCAGTTTGCCAGAATGCAGGTGGGGTTTGTCAGCAGCAGAGCAGCATCAAGTAAGCCGGTTTGGATATTAATAAAGTTATTACTGAAGCAACAGTTTACCATACTGGTAATGGAGAATTCCTACACGTGGGAGTTAAGTTAGTAGTAATACATTCAGTTTTAACCCTGTTGGGTTGATCTAGAAAGATGTGTAGTTAATGTAATGGAGTGCGATTAGCTAATGTGTGCGATTTTTCTAAATTGTGATTAACATATATACTTGACAAAATTTATAAGGGCTCTACAGTAGGCCCAGTCCTGTTTTTGCTCTACTCTTTAGTTTTGTTGCTGAAAATAGCCGACCTACAAGCTCTCTTACAAGATCTGGTAGATCTAGGGATACTAGATTTCAAGTGGTTAGAGAAGGCTGTCAACAGCAGCCGGCCAGAGGTTCATGTCCAGTGTCGTACACTCTTAATGAAGGTCCAGAGGGACCGAAACGTCAAATTGAATAAGAACTGATGCTGCTGAGCAAGAGCAATGTGTGGGGTTTTTTGTTCATGAAATACTTTTTCCATGATTGCTTCAGTGTTGTACACTGAAATACAAGGACGTTCAACATGCAGCTTTAGTTTATATTCTAATTAAGCACATTGTATTGGTAATTATATGCTTGCATAAGAGGTTTGAATGGAAAACGTCCTTCCCTGTTCCTTGAATGCCATTTCTACTTCCCTCACTCCTTCCTGCAGGAAAACCAGCTTTTCTGCATATCTGACAGAAATAAACCATCGCTTAGTTTTGTAAATTGTCTTGTCTTGTGTTTTGGCGTAATCACTTGCAAGCACATTTCCAACTAGCTGTGTTTCTAGTGTAATCAAAAATTTGAAATTCTTTGTCAAGGTGGCCAGTATAGCCTGTGGTGATTCCCTTGGCCAGACCTCACAGGCCAGTCGGCTACAGAAGTCAGAGGGAGCTCCTGTCTTCATTGATTTATCACCCACTGGGCAACAGGCCACTGGAAGAGTTTAGAGGTGAGGACAGAGCGCTCTTTTGAAAATTCTGAACTCTGTTGTTGCTCTACCATACGCTCAGGAACAAGCTGTCCAGCTAGGTTGCCTTTTGGTGGATGTGAAATATGTCTTGATTATTCTGCTGAAGACCTAATCCTAAACACCACAAACTGCCAGCAGTTGGCTTTTTTAGAGGGGTTCCCCTTTAAAATGGCTTTGTTTTAACCGGTGATGGACAGGGCAACACGCTTTTGTTTCGGTTCTGCAGCGGACTCAAACGGACCTATTGATGGCGGTTTGGGGGGTAAAGGATACACAATGGTTCAGGCAGGAAGCAGTGCGAAGACCTCAAAAGGTTGCTTTTTTGTATGCTGTGCCATGTCTTAACAGCTCTGTGCCAGCACTATGGTGAAGCAGCCAGGACTCCAGACATCTTAACCCCTCAGCTGGTGCCCAGACCGGTTCCATAACACCCCAACCCCTATCAACCCCACAGAGGTATATTTTGTTGCTGTCGGGCAGAAACTTTATTCAACTTTTTGTGTTTTTTTTCTTAAATTAATGCCCTATTTGATCATCCTACAGTGTCACACAAAAGCATCAAAAGTAGCAGATCCACAAGCTCGAAAGGCAGTGCAAAGCAACCCGTTTTGAGCTTGTAGATCTGCCACTAGTTATTTTTTTATTTGAATCCTGAAAAGTACAGTTTCGGACAGAGTCGATTGATAAAGTTAATAAGAAATGTGTGCTCTTTATTTCCGGTAAGAAGAAAGGGCACCGATGTCATGCATATTTTAGGATTGCAATAATAAAGTAGCTATTGTATAACCATAAAAAAAAACATTGGGATTCTTATTGCATGTTTGTATAGCCTATGTCTTGGGCGTAACCAGGACATTACAAATTGCCACTACAATATTGAAACAAGTTAGGACTATAAAAAAGTAATAAAGGTTGCAATAAATGGATTATGCATTGCATGCTACTGTTGCCACTCATTCAAGGTGGTGAGTGATATGCACATCCAAAGCAAATCATTTAAGCGGTATCCAGAGATAGGGTCATACTAAAGTAAACTCTTGCTCTTATACTTCAAAAATATAATACAGCTGTTTTTTGTCAAATACAGTACAGTAGGTTACAGTGGTATTTTTTATAGTCTTTTTTACTTTACTGGAGTACTTCCCATTTTTAATAGGCTACTTTTATTTCTACTCCACTACATCTCAGAGACAAACTTTTTACTCCACTACAATTATTTGAAAACTTTACTAAATTAGTTACTTTGAAGATTTTTTATATTATTACAAAACACACATTAACCACTTCAACCCTATTTGGCAGAATAGGGGTTGAAGAAAATAGCAGATCTACAAGCATAATAGGGGTTGAAGAAAATAGCAGATCTACAAGCTCACAACGCGCCGCAAAGCAGGCGTTGTGAGCTTGTAGATCTGCTATTTTCAAAAGATGTTTATACATGACAAACTTGTGAAATGGGACATAGCCTATACTGCATAATGAGTACTTTTACTTTTGGTACTTCAAGTATATTTTGATGCCAATACTTTTGTACTCTTACTCAAGTAAAAACACCGGACGTTTACTTGTAAAACAGAGTAAACTACTACATTGTGGTATTTATACTTTTACTTAAGTGAAATAAATGTCAGTACTTCTTCCACCACTAGTAAAGGTAAGTAAGTGGTAATAAACTTTGAACAAGGAAGGCTATAATTAAGTGTCACAGCAACAGGGCGGAGCTCCAGTCAGAGTTCATAATAACACAACAGTGACACTGTGTGTGTGCGTGTGTGTGTAGCCACAGTACTATAAGTGCCTGGTCTCTGGGTTCTGCTGAGCTTTAGTCAGACAGACAGCAGATTAAGTGCTCTTAAGAACCTACTAGTCCAATTAACCACCATGAAGACCAGAGGAGGAGATCTATGCCATGGATATGAATTCTGATCCTCCTCATCATCAACATCATAACAACGAGAAGCAGCAGCAACCAACCCGCCATAATCAGACCGAAAGCAACGCCTAAACCGAAATAGTAGCCTATTTTGGGCGTTTTTTCAGTTCAGTTTCTTAGTGATTTAAGCTACCCTCCTCCCGGTCAGTCTAGAAGAGTAAAAAGGCCGGTCCTGGACGCACGTCATCCGGCTTCACGCTACGGAGTTCCTCGCCGGGACTATTATATTTCTTCTGGGAGTCGATCATCATCGTTAACATGGAAACAATGTACACAGATGTGTTGCTGGTCACTGCGAATGTGGGATCACTGTTTGACAACGTGAGTAATGTAGCCGAATGAGAAGTTTTAACTATATATATACACTGTTCTTCAGTCAGTTTACAACGTTATTGACCCATGTTTAATGCGTATTGTAGAGGTAGTTCTCTAACGCTATGGGCTAAACTATAATTTCAGTTCTCATAAATACTATAAAAGAAATGGCTGGTTGACACTCAGACCCCAAACAAAGCGTTTGCAGCGTATATACGCTCAATTAGAATATGATAGCAGTAATACACATTAGGTTTAAATTAAACTTACGACTTGGTGGAGAAATAGCCTACAATCTAAAGTTAGACGCGCAAAATCGGGGCATATTCTGTAGGACATGCGCGTAATGACTGTAGGGAGTCTAGAACACTGTTTCCCAAACAGTGGGTCGGGACCCATTTGTGGGTCGCCAGTGAATATCCCTTTATTTTTTGTTTCCAAAATGTTGTCATTAATTATTATTATTTTAAAATATTTTTAAGAGATTTCCACAAAAAATAACACATTTTCCTGAGTTGAAAACAAATACAAACATTTTTCAAAATTAATTTAATAAATAACACAAAAAAAAACACAACATTTCAGAAATTCCCTAAATTAGAGAACAAAAGTAGTGAAAATAGCAGATCTGCAAGCTCGCAACGTGCGAAGTGATGCGTTGTGACATGAGCTTGTAGATCAGCTATTTTCAGTTGTTTGGTTCCCGGGCAAACATTTGATTTCTCTTTTGGGTCTTGAGCTAAAAAGTTTGGGAAACACTGGTCTAGAAGTTAGTGCACTGCCAAGAGTGATCCTCTTGCTGTAGCCTACTTATGAAACAGCTCCCAAAGTCAGTCACAGGTTAAATGATATAAAAGTAAGATATAATTGTAGTAGCCTAGGGCAAGTTGCATTTGTAAGCAAATTGCCAGTTGTAGCCTAACCACATGCCACACCATTGGAATGTGAGCAGGTTTCATACCTGTCCGGTAAACGCCAAGGGCCCAAAAAGGTGAACCCAACCCCAGGGGGCCAAGGTGAACCCAACCCCAGGGGGCCAAGGTGAACCCAACCCCATGGGGGCCCAAGGGGAACTCAACCCCAGGGGCCCAAGGTGAAACCAACCCCCCAGGGGCCCCAGGTGAACCCAACCACAGGGGCCAAGGTGAACCCAACCCCAGGGGCCAAGGTGAACCCAGCCCCAGGGGGCCAAGGTGAACCCAACCCCAGGGGCCAAGGTGAACCCAACCCCAGGGGCCAAGGTGAACCCAGCCCCAGGGGGCCAAGGTGAACCCAACCCCAGGGGCCCAAGGAAGATTGAATCTTGTCAAACTGCAGTCTTTGTAACTATTTTATTTTCGTTATTGTTTTTAGGCTACTTGGTCTTGTTGGCTGTGTTGTCCATTTTTGTTTTGTTTTGTTGACCCTACCCCCCTTGAAGGCCAGCAAAACATTTTTTTATTTGTTCAGTTTAAATGCTTGATTTTTTATTTAACTGACTTTAATATGTAATATTATTATGAGGGCTCTGCACAACTAGGTTAAGAGGGTTTCTGTTTAAATCCCAGCACTTTGAGTTGTTCCAGCTAGGCTGGGCTGTCATAAAACTTCCAGGCTTTTAGACATGGGGGAGGAGAGCACTATAAACTCATGGAAATCTGGCCCTGGACCATGTTTCCGGTTGCCATATCTGGCAGTGGCACCAATGGAAACACGTTTGATCCCATTGTGGGAGATATCTGTAAACAGAATATCTTCCCTTGGGGCCATAAGCTTTTCTACTTATTTGGCCCCTTGATTTGTATAAACAAACACTTCATAACATTTAGACAGCCTTCAGGATAAGGCCAAAGGCACAAGTAAGTACTGTACTTCACAGCAGGGTAAATCCTATTGCTATGCAGAATTGACTGGTTTAAGTCTTTGGTAAAAGCCATTGTCCATTCAACATGGTCCATTTTACGTTAATGGCCAAGAAGAACGGTATGTTTGACTGTCTAGTATCTTGGAGTTAATCTCTTATCCAAATTATGAAGATCATTTTAATTTAGAACTTTGCTGAGCCCTTCAAGAAGTTGCCTGTTATATATTGTGTTCATACCTGTGTTAGAACTTTGTATTGTATTATTTGTACATGGTACAGGTACATGTACAGGTACATGATATATTGGTGTGGTCGATATATCGCCATTACTTTTTTGACAGCATCAGTATTTACAGTTATATACAGTATGTAGCTGATGTGTCCCAATCATAATAGGTGATTTCAAACATTTTCAGAAATGGCAGATCTACAAGCTCACAACGCTTCGCGCAACGTGACACATCGTGAGCTTGTAGATCAGCTATTTTTTACATTTTAAAGCCCAGTCCACACCAATGATCTACTCTAGTTCAAGTTTCGCAACCACTATTATTCCGAAACTGTGCCGACCTGCGCAACGGGTCAATTCAGACCGTTGCAATATCCTGCAACTGGTTGCAAGTTGCAACTACTGTAGTTGCGTTGCAAATCATCGGTGTGGACCCTGGGCTTTAAGTGGTTATTTGTGTTTGTTTAGATTGATTTGCTTTTAAGTTGATTAATCTCAAATAGAAACTTAAATAAAATCTTATGTTTTTTCAAATGTATTACAAAATCATTGCATTTTTGACACATTACTGGTGAAAACATCGTTAATCGGTGGTCTAGGAATCAGCATCAGACCCAAACATCTGGCATTGGTCGGGCTCTATGAAACCTTTCTACTATTAACATTACCACTTCATGTGTTCACCTGAATTACAACGCAGGTCTCCCGCATGGGAAAACAAGCATTTACTGCCAGTCACCTGGGCTACAGGCAGGGCTACTCTGTTAGATTCATTTGCCCCCCCCCCCCTCCCCCCTTTGACCACCCCCAATCGGGAAACCCAATCTGGGTCATCATGATAAACACCTGGTTTCGAAGCTGGGTCTGCCACATGGGGAAACCATCCATAGGGTGTGTAACCCACCCCCCTTATAATGGCCTCCATTACTGGCAGACTGCTGCACATTGTCACTGTTTACTGTTCTGCAATGAAAATGTCTCTATAGTACATTTATGTCAGTGCTTACACTGATCACAGTGTCATTATATAAGTTGTGTGTGTGTGTGTGTGTGTGTGTGTGTGTGTGTGTGTGTGTGTGTGTGTGTGTGTGTGTGTGTGTGTGTGTGTGTGTGTGTGTGTGTGTGTGTGTGTGTGTGTGTGTGTGTGTGTGTGTGTGTGTGTGTGTGTGTGTGTGTGTGTATGTGTGTGTGTGCGTGTGCGTGTATGTGTGCATGCGCGCATGTTGTGTGTTCTTCAAGTATCCTTTGATTCCTGAAGTGCACGAATAAGTGTACATAATGTACTACAAATGTTGGGAAACGAAAAAGCTGATGTAGAAGTTGACCAGTTTCTCCTGAAGGTATCGTTCAACAGTGCTCCCATGTACCCGGTAGAAACCCAGAGAGTTCATTTACCTCCGAGAGACCCTTACAGGCCCATTGGTACATGGGCAGTGGTGGAAAAAGTACTCACATTTATACCCCATTGTAGAAATAGTCTATATACAAAAGTATTGGCATAAAAATATACTTTAAGTAACAAAAGTAAAAGTACTCATTATGCAGAAGGTCCCATTTCACAAGTTTTCACAGGTTTTCAAAGAAATGTTTTAAAAAATAGCAGATCTACAAGCTTACAACTTGTCGCTTTGCGCCTTGCGTTGTGAGCTTGTAGATCGGCTATTTTCAAATAGCCTAAATATACATAGAGCATTAGGGCTGAAGTGGTTAATGTATGTTTTGTAATGATTATCAAAATCTATAAAGTAACTAGTAACTTAAGTTTTCAAATAATTGTAGTGGAGTAAAAGTACAATATTTGCCTCTGAGATGTACAGTAGTGGAGTATAAGTAAAATTGGAAAAACTCCAATAAAGTAAAAAGTCCTGAAAAGTGTACTTAAGTACAGTACTTGAGTAAATGTACATAGTTACTTTCCACCACACATTGTGACATGTGGACACACAGATGTTATAGTGTAAGGTGTATTTTGACTTAGAGCAGGCTCTGATAAGCATGCACAGTCTTGCTGCCTCAGACGCTAATCTTTGGGTTTTGCCACACAAGGAAGGGCATTGTGAAAACAAAAGTAACATCATGGCTATTTTTTCCTTGTAGATTTTAAATGTCAAACCAAAGAATTTATAATCCATGGTAGTATAATTTCCTAGATGTGTCACAATCTGGTGGTGTGGCAGGACAGCAAGGCAGGCAGAGTTCAAACCCCAAAGATTGGGTGATGTATTACAAAATAACAGGGAAAACATCACAATCACAAACTAACAAGATACAACACTAAACATGATGTGACACCAAACAATGACTCCACAAAATTGACTGGGAACAAGACTAATATACACACGAGGACTGATTACACATGAGAAACACTAGAACAAGAATATAACACATAGAAAAACCTAAATCCTAAATAAGATAAAAGTTTACCGATTAACCACTGAGCCCAATTTTATACCTCAGCTATTCAAAAATAGCCGATCTACAAGCTCACAAATTGTTAACCCACAAAGAGCTGTGAACTTATAGATCTGTGTAATCAAAAAGAAAGAGGGGGGGGGCTAAAGTCAATCGTTTGGACAATTTAAACAATTTCACCTATAATAACATGACAAATGTTTTGATGGATGAGTCTTATTGGGTAAAGAGGCTGATGATGCTGTTGTTCACATGTGTGTACAAGTTGTCAGCTACCGGAATTACACATGAGGTATCCTTCTGGACGCAGTGGCCACTCTGGCATGCAAATACAGTATGCAAAGCCACCACTGCTGCTCAGCCAATGTCACCAGTGTCATCTGGCCAGGGGGGAAAATGTTGCATACATGTGCTCTTTTGGTTTCTGTGGGGAAACCTGCCGGTTCACTGGCATTTGTAGGCTATGACGTGTCCTCATGTCATGTCTTCTTAGCTCAAGGAGGAATTGGTGACGTGAATACCAGTGTATCTGTGGAAAGTTATTTCTGGCTTTCAGACGGAGGCGATTTTAAGTGCCTCTTAGGTGAGCACAGGTTATGGTTGGTATGAATGCAGAAGCTTTTCGTTGCCATGGTTAGAGCACAGGTTATGGTTGGTATGAATGCAGAAGCTTTTCGTTGCCATGGTTAGATATTTAACTCATTAAGACCTGAGGCCGATTCTACAAAGGTCTTCTAAATCCTATAAGTTTTCTGAAAAAACAATGTTGTATATCACTGCTCAAACGTTTGTCAAGGACCCTCAATTTGGCCGCAGGGGGACCCCCAGAAGGAAAGATTGGAGTGTTTGCTTCAAAAAATATATATTCAAAGATTTGCACATATTTGCAAGATTTAAAAAAAATAGCAGATCTACAAGCTCATAGCGCGTCACGAGCTTGTAGATCTGCTATTTTTGAATAGCCTAAGTCTAAAATGACACAGATGCTTTCCCGGTTTTAATGGGATAATCACATAGAGGAATATTGTCTACAGACAATATTGTCTGGCTGCTGTGTGAGTGACCATTGCACTCCTTACCACTATAGCTGCATATAATGTCATCTTTAATATTCACTCTGGATAAGAGCACCAGCCAAATATGTACAACCTAAATGTACAAACGTGGCTGTTTGTTCCCAACAGGAAGAAAGACTTGCTTGGTAAAAAACGCCAAATTGACACACAGTGGTGTGTAAGGTTGATCTCTACTCATGCATGTTTTAAGTGTTCTACCGGTCTTGCATTATTAAGCACACCCTCTAGAACTAATGAATGGAATAGATGCAGTACAGGTACACCTGCTCATATGATAATAGCTTGTACAGTCAAGCTATCCTGTATACATGTGTGAGGATTGAATTGTACATACAGGATATATTAAACAGACAGCCAGGTTTTCACGATCGAAGTTATTTTTATTTTCACAAGTAGCCATACAGGATCACATACGCTGCAGTGGTACTAGATCTAAAATCCTGTCCTGTAGTTACAAACACATTTCACACAGGAGAGCAGATGGTTCTCTTCTTTTCCAGGCTGGCTCTCTCTCAATGATTTGAGATGACTGATTTATAGTGTTGTGCCTCGATTTCCTCGATGCACAACAAGTGCGCAGCCACACCCAGCTCTGAGACCAGTTATAGTTTGACTCACGCCAGATGTGATTTCTTAAATCAGCCCTCCTTCATCTCACATACCCCCATCGCCAAACTGAGGCTGAGGCTAAAAAATAATGCAAAACACCAGACTCTGACACAGGGTTACCATACCTAACATAAACAAGACTCTGAAACAGGGTTACCGAGCCTAAAATAATAAAACCCCTCCGACACCACTCCCACTCACCTCCCCAATGTCCAGCCAACCCCGCCCTCCCCCTCGGAGACCAGAGGCCTGGAAAGCTGTCTTGACTGGGGGAGTGAGTCCTTCCCAGATTGACCAGCTCCACCCTCCCTCTCAGAGGCCCGAGAGGCCTGGGGCTGCTGACCCGACTGGTGGAGGTTGCTCTGGGCTCGGGGCTGCTGCCGAGGCTGCTTGGATAGGCTGGGAGGAAGTGCAGCAGCTGGGTCACGATGGTGGCTCCTTGGTGGATTCTCCAGCTGCAGGCGGAACTGGCCGTGGTGGCTGCTGCGCTGCTTCCCCAGCCCAGACGGTGGACACCACCGTTGACTTCAGCTGCTGCTGGGGAGGGGCTGTGTGCCTGAAAGATGGGGATAGATAGTACTGTGGCCCCTCAAGGACACTGCTGACCCCCACATCGCTAGGGTTGATAGCCAGGCCTATGACCCTAACTGCTGCTGGGACCTGTAGCGCCCGGGCTCGATGGTCCTCACCAGGACAGTGGGGGCTGGTCCTCACCAGGATGCCGCAAACACGTAGCCCGGCTCAGTGGCTCGTCCTCCCCCAGGACTCCGCTGGTCCCTCTCTGCTCCTCATGGCCAGGTTGTGTCGCTCCCTGCCGTCTTCCCAGCCAATGCACCAGTGTGACAGACAGGCTCTTGGGCTTGACGCACAACCACTGCGAGCTCAACGCACTGGGGATCCACAAGAACATCAAGAAGATCAAAGAGGACAAGGTCCGCCTCCAGGAGGTCCACGGCGGCATCCAGGGCCTCATGAGTTTCATTGAGGCATACAAGAAAAACGAAGAACAATTGCAGAAGCAGCTACAACAGAGCCTGTTCAGGCCTGAATGCGCCGAAAGCATGAACACAGGAGATCTGGATGTACAGATGGAAGGGGAGTTAAAGCCTTCCTGAATATACTGTCTGACATGCTGTGGTACTACTAGATGTAAAATCCTGTAGCTACAAACACACTTCACGCAGATGGTTCTCTTCTGTCTGGACAGTGGCTCTCTCTTAAAAGTTGTGGAGATGACTGATTTATCCTGTTATGTCTCGATTTCCTCGATGCACAACAGGTGCGCAGCCACACCCAGCTCTGAGTCCGGTTATAGTTTGATTCAGGCCAGGTGTGACTGCTTAAATCAGCCTTCCTCCATTTCACATACACCCCATCGCCTATCCCCCCTTCCAAGCAAAAATAATGCAAAACACCAGACTCTGACACAGGGTTACCATACCTAACATAAACAATGGACTCTGAAACAGGGTTACCATTCCTAAAAAAATTAAACATCTCCAACACCACTGTCCCACTCACCTCCCCAATGTCCAGCCAACCCTGCCCTCCCCTTCCCTCTTGGAGACCGGAGGGAAGGGGATTTTTGTTATAGATCTAGAGTGTGTTATAGAAAGAGAAATCCCTGAAATGTAAAGTATCTTTCTGTCTCTTTGCAGGTGGGAGAGATTCAAAGCGAATGGCTGAGAGAATTTTATACGGTGAGTTTGGGACCTCTCTTGTTGATTAGTCTAGTCTACGAGTACATTACTTTTAGATGTCTATAACAGCTCTTTCATGGGGTGAGTTTTTTGTGTGTTCTATCTTTACAATGCTCATGTGTGCCCAGCCTATTTACAGTACTGTACTACTGGTATAGAAAAGTTCAGTATGTCCTATGTTTATGCTATAGCGTGTGTTTTGCACACACTTGGGTCTGGTTTAGAAATGCCAGAAGCACACAAACACACTGAGTTGGATACCCATAATAAAGAATAAAAACTACTGTACCGTGCCCACTGTAGAACCAGTACTGTTACTGTGCACACTGCTGTGCACTGAACATTTCAAGCTTTCAAGTTCATGACACTGAAATACTGAGCTCTGGTAATACATGATTGCCCTGTTTTATAACAGACTAGGGATGGGAGGGTATAAGAATTCATATTTTATCGCAATTATTATTCTTTTTTTTATACCCATGAGCGTGTCTATCCTCACAAGTGACCTGAAAAGGCTATCTAGCTCACTAGTTTCCTTCCTTCTTTCAGTGGGCACATTATCACACGCCTATGACCACAACTAAAGGCAGAAGTGAACATGCTATTGGCAGTATGGCACATCACTCTCTAGGCTTAAGTCTAAGCAGTACTGTTTGATGACAGAAAAGTATTCAGGTTTTTATTTTTACTAAAAGGGGTTCAAAGCAGTTTGACGCTATACCACAATGCCACTTGTCATTGCATTTATGCAGGGGATCTTATCATTTAGGATTATCCTTATTTAATACCGTTTTTGCATTTATTCTGCTGTCCTTTCCATACGCGTCTCTGTCCAGTAGCTTCTTTTTTAATAGAGAGAGTCTGCTTCTGTTCTTGTTAGTTTTTCACAATAACAACAAAAGTTTTAAGCAATATTTTGAGTCACAAGCATCAAATATCATGAATTGCAATTAGTTTGGCCAGGATAATCGTGACATAACATTTTCATATCATCCTATACCTACAACAGACCGTCTACAACCACAAGCCACGGTTCATCGCTCTGCACTTCCAGGAGGTTGGAGGGAAGGACTACATGCTCAACATGGGTCACGCAGAGAACTTCTTCAGGTAGGATTACTGTGCTTTTATAATGGGCCATGTCTGAACAATGGACACATCAAACCGAATTTACCTGCTGTACGGGTCCACTTGGTTCCAACTCTTCAGACTGAGTTTTTTTTTACTGTGTAGAGCACTGTTTCCCAAACAGTGGGTCGGGACCCATGTTTGGCCCATTTTTATGGGCCAATACCAGGTTTTTTGTTGTTGTTTTTTTCGTTTACTACATTTAAAAATATATGTTATTTCTAAAGATTTTCAAGATATATCAAACAATTTTCAAGCGAATTTCATCAATAAAAAAAAAAGAAATCAAAGAAGAAAAAAGGTACGTAAGAGGTAGTGAAAATACCAGATCTACAAGCTCACAACGTGACGCATCACAAGTCACGACACGTTGTCAGCTTGTAGATTGGCTATTTTCACTATAGTTTGGGTCCCGGGTAGACATCAAATTTCTCTTTTGGGTCTCAAGCTAAAAAGTTTGGGAACCAGTGGTGTAGAGTACGGGTCCATTTGGTTCCATTTTTTTTTTACACTCTTCAGAGTGAGTTTTTTACTGTGTAGAGGCCACCTGTTGCTTTCCCAGACATTTTTTTAATCACTATAGATTAAATAAGATAACGACAATAGTTGTCGTTATCTGTATTTAGTATTTCACAACTGTTCGCTTCTGTGGAACTGGTTCCTCAAATGAATCCATGCGCAGAAGAAGAGCATAGTTTTCATGGCAACGATGTGAAAACAGAACAGTGCATCAGAGTGCAGTCACATACAGTTGTGTACTCCCAGGTAAAAAAATAGCATACTAAAAATATATTTTTGATGAATGTGTTAAAGTATATTTTTAGTACGGATGTACTATTTTGGCCGACTTAAATTGAACTTAAGTGTACTCAAGTACAATTAAATTACTACTTAATGTATGCTTGAGTACACTAAAAGTGCAATAAGTGTGCTAAATTCGTACAACTTTTTACAAACTTTAAGTATACTTAGTACAGTAGTGAAAAGTATACCCACGAGCAGTCAAAATGCACTTTTAGTGCAATTATATTATATTATTAGTGTGTTGTAAATCTACTTTAAATGGGATTACAGTACATTATCAGTTGTATAAAAGTGTATTATTAAAACACTTTTATCATATTAATAATAGTTTTCAAATGTACTTTTTAACTGTCCGATTTAGTTTATTTAAAATGTATTAAAGTATATTTTTAGTATGGATGTACTATTTTGGCCGAACTAAATTGAGCTTAAGTGTACTCAAGTACTATTAAATTACTACTTAAGGTATGCTTGAGTATACTAAAAGTGCAATTTGTGTGCTAAATTCGTACAACTTTTTACAAACTTTAAGTATACTTAGTACAGTAGTGAAAAGTATACCCACGAGCGGTCTAAATGCACTTTTAGTGCAATTATATTATATCATTAGTGTGCTGTAAATCTACTTTAAATGGGATTACAGTACATTATCAGTAGTGTAAAAGTGTATTATTAAAACACTTTTATCATATTAATAATACTTTTCAAATGTACTTTTTAAGTGTCCCATTTAGTTTATTTAAAATGTATTAAAGTGTATTTTTAGTATGGATGTACTATTTTGTGACAAGTGACAAGATGGTGACAAAAACGGAACAGTTGATTATGTCATAATCACATGACTGCAAATTTGAAAGGCAGAGCCAATGGCTCTGCTGAAAGGGAACCCTGTGACTCTGACCAATCACAGGGAAGCCAGTGCAGCATGCAGTCTCAGGATTGCAGGACTTCTAATGTATTTAAATTATTCTACACTTTAATAAAGCATATTAATAGTATATTAAAAAGGATTTGCAAATAATCATACTTTAGTATTATAAGTTATTTTTAACAGAGTATTAATAATTAATAATTTTTAAAAGTGCACTAAAATACAACTTAAAATTATTATAGTGCATTTTGTATTATTATAATTAAATAAACATATAATGAAGTTAAGTATACTTTAATGAAGCATAGAAATAGTGTATTATAACATTCTTAAACTACACTTAATTCCTACTATAAGTATTAGTAAGTTAGTATACTTTTTTAATGTACACTGGCATATCATTTTAATATACTTACATTAAAGTACAGTTATTTTAAGTATATTTAAATACATTTCTAATTGAGTGCAATTAAAGTACACTAAAATAAAGTATGCTAACAGTGTATTACAAATGTCTGAAAAATAAATGTACTTATATTAAAATACTAAAAGTACACTTATAAGCATTAGTAGTTTATTATACTTTTTCAAAGTACACTGGCATATCATTTTAATATACTTACATTAAAGTACAGTTATTTTAAGTATATTTAAATACATTTCTAATTGAGTGCAATTAAAGTACACTAAAATAAAGTATGCTAACAGTGTATTACAAATGTCTGAAAAATAAATGTACTTATATTAAAAATACAAAAAGTACACTTATAAGCATTAGTAGTTTATTATACTTTTTCAAAGTACACTGGCATACAACTTTCAATGTTCTTACATTAAAGTACAGTTATTTTAAGTATATTTAAATACATTTCTAATTGAGTGCAATTAAAGTACACTAAAATAAAGTATGCTAACAGTGTATTACAAATGTCTGAAAAATAAATGTACTTATATTAAGTATACTAAAAGTACACTTTTAAGCATTAGTAGTTTATTATACTTTTTCAAAGTACACTGGCATACAACTTTCAATGTTCTTACATTAAAGTACACTTATTTTAAGTACATTAAATACATTTCTAATGGAGTGCAATTAAAGTACACTTAAATAAAGTATACTAACAGTGTATTACAAATGACTGAAAATAAATGTATTCTTCTTAAGTACACTAAAAGCTCACTTATAGGTATTAGTAATTTAGTATACTATCTCAAAGTACACTGGCATACAAATTTTAATATACTTACATTAAAGTGCACTTCTTTTTAGTATATTAAAATACATTTGCAATGGAGTGCAATTATAGTACACTTACATATATTAGACTAACAGTGTATTACAAATGACTTTACTATAAATACACTTTTCTTAAGTACACTAAAAGTACACTATTAAGCAGTTTCAATTTAGTGTACTTTTAAAAAGTGTGCTAACATTTACTTAAAAATATACTTTGCAAAAAGTACACTTTGGATAAGTACATTAAAAATACATTTCAAGTATTCCGTAATTAGTATATTTATTTTTAGTACATTGAAGTTGAACTTAATTACATCTTTTTCTAAGTATACTTTGTATAAGTTTATTTTTAATATTCTTTTAATTAAGTACAAAAATCCAAAGTATACTTTTAATAATATTAGTACACTTATATTATGTTTTTCATATACTAAAGTATACTACTTTTTTACCTGGGCTGCTATTATTCATTGCATGTTGTATTCCCCAAGCAAGTAAAGAATCACTCAAAATAATCCACACCCTGCATGAGAGCTGATTTGGTTTATTATAATAATTTTGGAGAAACAATATACTTTGGTCTGTAAACATCTGGGTATAAAAAATGTGTTTAGCAACTACAAGATCACCTCCGTCTTATTTACATAACCTGTGTATTATGTGAGCATCACAGAAATAATGTTATTAGCTGCCACGTTTTGTAATAATTCTTGTGTCTGCAGGATTATTGAATCCAGTGAGGAGATGAGAGACTTTGACCGGAGTTGCATCTACGTGGACAACCACTTCAAATCAGAGGACAGCTTCACGGTGAGCAACAAGAGCAGTTCACCTCTTTGTCCAGTAGATGGAGCCCTCCACCACATTAGTGTTGTGGCGTTTTAAAGGGGGAACAGTGCAGTAGGCCTAAGTAACTGATCATGTTTTGAGGCTGACAAACTGGACCGGGTGGGCATAGCATAGCCAATGTTGTATTGTCTTCCTTGCAGTTAGGTTTTTCCATGTGCTGTCTTGACATCAAAAAGACTAATATTGTATTGCATTAAAGTAGACAGTTTTATGTTGTCAGACTATTATCACAGTGCATGTTTGCTATTGTGAAACTTGCCATTGCTTGAAGTTATGAGGTGCATCGTCACATATGCAGTGGTATTTGTAGAACAGTACAATATTATCCTTTTTTATCTATTATGAAGCAATTGTTTCACATATTATTTTCACTTGTTCAAACTTGCCGCTATTTTCAAATAGCCTATGTATAAAATAGGGCTAAAGTAGTTAATGTATGTTTCATAATGTAATAATTTAAATCTGCAAAGTAACTAGTAACTAAAGTTTTCAAATAATTGTAATGGAGTAAAAGTACAATATTTGCCTCTGAGATGTAGTGGAGTAGAAGTAAAAGTACTGAAAATTGGAAATACTCCAGTAAAGTAAAAATACCTAAAAATTTGACTTAAGTACAGTACTTGAGTAAATGTACTTAGTTACTTTACAACACTGGACACTGTCAACCAGTGGAAATCACATCCTACCCGACATCAGCATCACAATTTCTCAATGGAATACAAGAGTAGGGATACCACCTCCTCCACTACAGATAGTACTTGTTATATTGTATTTACATTATATACTCTGCCATACAGATTGGTGCATACAACATTAGACTGCACAAACGCACAGGTGCACCAATAGTTAACGAGCAACAGCCTCCATGGATGACATTGATCTTAAAAACATAGTACAATACAGTGTGGCGTTTGGCATCATGGTAGGTATAGGCTCCTAGCATGGGTACAGTCAGAGGCTGGCCGTTTAAAGACAGGTTTGTAAGGTAACTCTGGACTCTACCCATACCTTCATATCCTCATCCATCATTTAAACTCCGGTTTCTCGTGGTCGTAGCTGTAAAGCCAGAGCATGTCTCTCTGCTGCGTGTGTCTGTGGTACTAAACTGCCATTATATACATCTGCCAGGAGAGCTGCTTGGCTCATGGGCTCTGCCTCTCAATCTCCACACCTCTCATCTCCTGCCACCTTGTCCAATGACCTCTTATTATACCAGACAAGGTCTGTCTTCTAAACTTCAGCCTGAGTGTTAATTTAACCATGAAAGAGTAGAAATGGAGCCAGTAAGTGTCCAGTTTTGTTAGGGTTTAGATCCCTCCGTCCCGCTTATAGTCTGATCGTCTGTGAGGAAAGTGTGTTTCTAAAACTATTAACTCCATCGTAATCGACATTTAGCCACACGCAGCAAAATCCTGAGTCTTAATTCAACTCTGGAAGTGTCCATTTTTACACTTTACGGGTCCCATTCTACAAATGCCTTCTAAATCAGTAGTTCTCAAACTTTTTCAAGTCAAAGACCCCCAAAATGATGAAACAATGTTTTGTTCCAGGGACCCCCAGAAGAGTGTGTTAAAGAAAAAAATCTAAACTATTCAAAATCTTTTGAATCTGATATTCAAAAATAGCAGATGTACAAGCTTGCAGTGTGACACGAACACTAAAATGACAAAGATGCTTTCCTTGTTTTAATGGGTTAAACCCTACATACTTAGTTGACTGGGGTCCCCAGTCCCCAGGGGGCCCTATGCTAGATCCTCTAGTATTTCTCTCTACACCAAATCTCTTTGCCGGAAAATAAATCTGATCTACAAGCTCACAATGCATCACGAAAAGTCATGTGTTGTAATCTTGTAGGCCTGCTATTTTCGCCAGAATGGGGCTGCTAAAGTTCATGCGGTTAAGAATTTACCGTGCAGTAAGTACAGTAAAGACCTTTGTCACCCCAAAAAGTATTGTCCATAAAGGTCGTCTGTCACTGTTGCTTAAATTCCCCCGTCTTGATTGGGCCCATATGGTCTCTAGGAGGTGAGGAAAGTGGCTGAGAGTATTTCTAAAACTATTAACCCCAACTCCTCCCAGGTGAGACCCCCAGACTGGGTGCTGTGACAGTAGGGGTCAATGGTTGTGTCCGCACGCCGAGGTGAGTGAAGTCAAAGGGGGAACGTCGTCAATGGCCAGGTGTTGGGGTGTAGACAGCGCAAAGTCAATACATTTAACTCTAGATTAAAACTATTGATCCCCTAGCCCATTTGTGCACAATAAATAAAGTGTGTGAGGGGAGTTGTAGACAGCTGGGACTGTGTTTCCCCCTGTGCTGGATCAGTTGCACCCCCACATCGCTTTGCCCTGAGAGAACTGCAGAGCCCCCCCCCACCTCCACCAAAACCCCCCACCCACACCCCCACCCCCCGATGCCTCATTCTCATTTCGTCGGTGCCACCTGCATTGATTTTCAATTTGTTTCCCGTTGGCTTCAGATCATCAGTTATATGGCCAAGAGAGAGTTTGGGGGGGTGCGGGGGGGGGGGGGTACTGCCCTGTGAGGGGATGCAGAAGTGTGTGTGTGTGTGTGTGTGTGTGTGTGTGTGTGTGTGTGTGTGTGTGTGCGTGTGCGTGTGTCGGGGGAGCAGACTTGCATGCATTCCCAGTACAAATGGAGTTTTGATAAAAAATCACTTGTAAGTCAATATTTTTTTATTAAACTGTGCACAAACCTGATTGATGAAGATCGGTGTTTGGCAGAGTATGTGGAGGAGAATATCTCTCTGTGTGTGTGTGTGTGTGTGTGTGTGTGTGTGTGTGTGTGTGTGTGTGTGTGTGTGTGTGTGTGTGTGTGTGTGTGTGTGCTCGCGCCTGCGTGCGCGCATGTGTGCATGCGCGTGTGTGCATGCTTGCATGTATGGGTGTATGTTTGTTTTTGTGACTGTGCGTATTTTTCGTTATTTCTTTCAGCTTCAGCTGTGTGTGTGCGTGTGTGTGTGTGTGTGTGTGTGTGTGTGTGTGTGTGTGTGTGTGTGTGTGTGTGTGTGTGCATGCGTGCGTGCGAGAATTGTAACAACTACAAAATAAAGAACACAGATCAAACCTACTTACTTAACCATCTGTTATAATATAGTTTTATCAATTAGAATAATACAACATTGTACAGTATTACAGACTACGTCTGACCTATGATACCACAATACAATTACAATGGCAGCTTATCCAGCCTATTTATTCATCAAGCACAAACAATCCTACGCTAGCCATTGGTTCTGGACCAGCCCGTCTAGGTCTAGGCTTTAGGAGTTTAACGATTCCCTCTTAGCGGTCCGATTCCTTAACGGTTCCATATGGTCCCTTACAGGTCTGTAACTCTGAGAGTGTACAAATGGAGCCAAATGGACCCATATGGTTCCTTTTGTGCACTCTCAGAGTTATGGTGGTCCTTGAAATTAAAAAGTTTGAGAACCACTATTTTAATACACTTTGACAGTGTGATAAAAAACGTTTCCGGAAACGGTTCCAAATGTGAGGGAACCGATTCCTGTTCCTCGATGTTTGATACAGTTCCTGGATGCGGTTCCTCCGGTTCCGGATCCCAACCCTATCTATCTAGGTCAGCAGTTTGTATTTAGTAGTTTTAAGTTTCACATCCTACAGTAATAACAGGTACTACGTACTCCCCCTCTGTATTCCGCTGTTCTTTTTCCACAAATTGCACCCTCATTATAAACATTTGAGTGTGTGAAATACACTTACAAATTCAATATCGGTTTGATTGATCTTCATTTGCACACAGTACTTATAGCCGTTCGTCGTGC